>NC_056743.1:186096242-186201242 GCF_019279795.1 Protopterus annectens
ATAGGTTCATAGGTTTATACTAGGCTATCTGCCCTAAGGCATTTATAAGCCTAGCCCAAATTTTTGTGGCTTACGCCACCCCTTATATGAAAAAATACTGTGCCCATTAGTTTGTTGTGCCTCTGTCCAGCAGTGACACAGAGATGATTCCCGGGGTAAACCTATGATCTCCCATCCACAGGTCAAGATTTCAATTGAACAGAGCCAGCGAGGTGCTCTGCCTCACATGGACCGGGATTTTATTCCACAGCATAGGGAGTCTCTGAGTGATAAATCTATCCCTCCAGCACGTCCTATTTATGTCCGTGCTAAGGTTTAAGTTGCTTGCTCTAGTGGTTTTGGTGGATTTGGATTTTTTGAGGTGGAGCATGTCCATTAATTCCGGGTTGGACATGGCCTTGTATGTCAGGCACGTCACCTCTGAGCAGACGGTATGCGACTGAATAGAGCTAGAGTTTCTTCAATCTGGCAGCATATGACAGATTTTGGAGTCCCTTTATCCTTTTGGTGAGGAACTTTTGGGGTCTCTCCAATTGCTGCAGATGTCGGGTGAGATACAACCTGAATGGGGCATTGTACTCAATCATTGGTCTGATAAGTGAAGAGTACAGGGGAACAATGACCTCACTAGATCTGGATGTGAATCCCTTCATGATCAGGTGGGCAATGTAGAAGGTCTTTCTAACCACTTTAGCAACATGAGTGTCAAAAGAAAGGCCACTGTCAACCTGGGTCCCCAGGTCCCTGATAACCTCTTCTGTGCTTAGTGGATTGCCACCTATATGGTAGCTTGGGGTTACCTTGTTTTTCCCGAAGGGTATGACTATACATTTTTTGGCGTTTAACTTCAGGCCATGGCTCTGGCACCAGCTATCTGTTTCCGTGAGTCCCTTCTGAAGGATATCCGTGTCCGATGCACTTTCCACTATGGCGCCCAGTTTGCAGTCGTCTGCAAACTTTGTCAGCCAAAGTCCTCCCATGTTGGCCTGTACTTCTGAGAAGTAGATGCCGAACAATAGGGGGCCAAGGACCAAGCCCTGTGGGACACCACTTGTGACCGGCTTGGAGTCTGACATAGCACCAGCAACTCTAACCCTGTGGGTTCTGTCCTTAAGCCAGTTTGCAACCCATCTTGTGACATATGGGTTTACATTTAAGCTGGTAAGTTTTTCTACAATACCCAAGTGGAGTATTGTGTCGAAAGCCTTTGCAAGGTCAAGGTAGGCTGTATGGACTGCCTTTCCCTCATCAATGGCCTTGGTGACTGTTTCGAAGAAGTTGACCAAGTTCAAAAGGCATGATCTGCCCTTGACGAAGCCAAACTGGGTCGGGTCCAATGTCTGCAAGTCCCCTATATCTTTGTTTATGAGCTCCATTATGATCCTCTCCATAGCTTTGCAGACTAGACTTGTTAAGCTTATGGGGTGGTAATTACCAGGGTCCGTAGAGGCACCGCCTTTGTGGAGTGGGACCACAGTTGCCGTACGCCACTCCTTGGGCACGTATCCTGTGGTAAGGCTGAGATTAAACAGCTGCCTTATGTGCGGGTTTAATTCCTCATTTAGCTCGTGTAGCACACAGCCGGGGACACCATCCGGTCCCATTGATGCTGTGTTTTTAGCTTTAGAGACAGCAGCTTTCACCTGAGCATTTGAGATGTCTGGGAGGCTACACTCTGCTGGGATAGTTATCTCTCCTTTAGGGGGGGGAGAGGGGGGTGAAGTTTACACTGAACCTGTCTGCCAGTATGCTGGCAATGTCTGTGGGTTCAGTGATTTTTGTATCATTTTGGACTAATTCTGAGCATATCTGGGAGTTTCCACCCAGGTTCCTAACATAGCTGAAAAAGGCCTTATGATTGTCCTTTGAATCCATGGCAATTTTTCTCTCAAAATTGGCCTTAGTTGATTTTATGAGTGCTCGTATTTTTTTACTAATAATGATCAGGGGTGACATCCCTTTTATGGATTTTGTTCTATCATGTAATAGCTTTCTCCTCTTATTGTAAAGTTTGTTAATGGCTGGGGTCCACCAGACTGGACGTTTGCCCTTTGTGGAAAGAGTCTTGGTTTTATTTGGGATTGCCTGATCCATGCAGTCCTGGAGATGTTTATAGAAGGCATTTGTAAGGGCTTCCGCAGCTTGGGTTGTGGTTTCCACTGGCTCAGGGGCCTTGAAGGATACCATACCAGTCTTGAGGGGGGGAGAGGGGGGTGAAGTTTACACTGAACCTGTCTGCCAGTATGTTGGCAATGTCTGTGGGTTCAGTGATTTTTGTATCATTTTGGACTAATTCTGAGCATATCTGGGAGTTTCCACCCAGGTTCCTAACATAGCTGAAAAAGGCCTTATGATTGTCCTTTGAATCCATGGCAATTTTTCTCTCAAAATTGGCCTTAGTTGATTTTATGAGTGCTCGTATTTTTTTACTAATAATGATCAGGGGTGACTTCCCTTTTATGGATTTTGTTCTATCATGTAATAGCTTTCTCCTCTTATTGTAAAGTTTGTTAATGGCTGGGGTCCACCAGACTGGACGTTTGCCCTTTGTGGAAAGAGTCTTGGTTTTATTTGGGATTGCCTGATCCATGCAGTCCTGGAGGTGTTCATAGAAGGTATTTGTAAGGGCTTCTGCAGCTTGGGTTGTGGTTTCCACTGGCTCAGGGGCCTTGAAGGATACCATACCAGTCTTGAGTAGTGTGAAGTTTGCTTTAGAGAAGTTCTTCACTGTGGTCTTTTTTGTTTGGGGTGGGGGCGGGATGTGGATTTCCAGTGAGATTAGTTTATGATCAGATCTCACCAATGAGGGATATACTTCCGGTGTGGAGCATTTTGTCCCCATGTTTGTGATAATGAGATCTAGTATATTTTCTCCTTTCATGGGAACAGTGACTAGCTGTTCCATGGCATTTGAATTTATGAACTCCAGGAACCGTTGGGCTAGAAAGTTAGGGCTTGAGTAATGTTTCCCAGTCTATATTCGGGTAGTTGAAGTCACCCAATATGATGGTGTTTGGAGATACATTTATACCCTCCAGTGTCTTCAGGAAGGCTGTGTGGGGTTCCTGAGTTTGAGAGGGTGGCCTGTAGCATGCTACAATTTGTAGAGCAGTTTTGCCTATGGTTAGTTGCACCTGGATGGTTTCCGAAGCTTCGTGCGTTGCCACCAACCTGGAGGTGTGGGTATCCTTTATGAATATGGATACACCCCCTCCTTTTGTGGTGTGGTCCGAGTTTTGGGGCCGGAATGCATGATATGAGGTAAAACCTAATAGTGCCGGGGTGCTCTCAGGCGCCTTGAACCAGGTTTCAGTTACAGCACAGACATCGATGTTCTCCATACTGAGAAGGGCCTCGAGTGCGTGCATTTTGAGATTTAGACTTCTGGCATTGAGCAGCATTACCCTCAGTTTCTTCCCATTTTTGTTTTCTAGGGTGGTAGGTTTAGAATTTGAGCCTTGCCTAAAAAGGCACTATGGGGGTGGCAAGAGCCTTAGCCAATATCCGGAATCCCAGGGGTGACAGGTGCAAGCCGTCCCTCGCGAAGCAGCGTGGCTTGTCAAGCATGTCATCCCAGGCAGACAGACACTGGATCCCCTTTGAATGACACCAGACATTAAGCCAATTGTTAAAGCTGATCAGCTTGTCTCTATATTGTGGCATCATTCTTGGTGAAGGAAGGATACTGCTCAGGGTCAGGGTCATACCTGCCTGGGCTACATAATCAGAGAGCTCCTCTATGTCTCTTTTCATGTAGTCCAGGGAGGTACATCTTAGGTCGTTCATACCAGCATGGACAATGACTGTGTTATATTTGTACTTGCCGTGGAGTGACCCGAGTGCTTGTGTTATGTGGCGGATTCTAGCGCCCGATAGGCAGCTTACTGTGACCCTCTCCTTGTTCAGCCTGGTGAGTGGGACGCCAGTGTGTCTGACTATGGAGTCACCTATGACAAGTATGTTTGGTGTTGTATTTGGCCTTAAGGGCTGTGACTGCTTTGCATACCGCTTTTGTGGTTTATGTGTTGCTTGTGGGGTGTCTTGAGGTAGCAGTTGTTTGGGTGTCTGCTTTGGAGGCCTCTGCTGTTTAGGTAAATTTTTACTCAGAGCCTCCGAGTATGTCTTTGTGTCTTTATGTGTTTGATTCAGTGGTGTGGTAGCATTATGTGAGGCTGGTTTTGTGGTATGTGTAGTTGCCTTCTCCTCCTGTCTGGTCTTGCCAGTCCTGAGTTGAGAGAGCTCAGCCTCCAGTTTGGCTAAATAGCTGCATCTCTCACAAGTATTTGTGTTATGTGGGAGGAGGAGAGGGATGTCTGTGTACATGAGGCAGTTATAACATTGCCTCAAGATTCCCAGATTCACCAGCTGGACCAGAGAGGAGATTGACAACTGACCTTTGGACATGCTAGAATAATATTGGGAATTCCTTAATAATTGAAAACAAGGGCCAGTGGGGAGTGAGGGTGTAGTGCTTTTAATTTTTAGTGCTGACTTATATAATTGCTTTAGTGAGCAAGTGCCAGGTAACTTGAGTGCAATGTGTTACAAGTAACTAAATGCAAAAACGACAAACAGTAACTTTCTTTCAAGTGAAACAAGGAAATAAGTACAGAAAGCAATGCAGATATCACTAGTGATCCACAGAAGCACTGAGAAGCCGCGTATTAGGTGGAATTAGCTTCCAGGGAAATAACAAGCAAACAAACAACAAGCATATAAACAAAGCTAGATTCAGCAGGCCTGGATCTAGTCTATGCTAGAGCAAACAAGGTGTACCAGTTTCAGTAAGATACAGTTCAAATATTCAGGCACTATAAACCTTTAACCAGAAATTCCCAGCTCAGAAGGGCAAAGTCCAGCCTCTTCTCCCACAAGAGTGCAGACCACGAACCTTCTTAATGTAAAATAACTGGCCTGAAGCCCAAGTGCCTAAACCAGAACTAATACACTTGGACACTGGGCTCTCAATCAGCAGTTCCCAACTTAGAAGCATGAAAGCTACCTGTCCTGCCACCACAGTGCTTTCCACAAACCTTCCTAATGTAAAACAACTCGTCTGAAGCCCAAGTGCTTATTCCAAAAGACTTAGAATGATAGCTACACTTTAATCAAGTTACAACCAAGCAGTAATAAATACAACTGAATACTTTAGAGAATGTCTGGATTAGTGCTCAAGTTACACAAACAAAGCTAGATCCAGCAGGCCCGAATCCAGTCTATGCCACAGCAAACAAGGCGCACCAACTTCAGTAAGAAGCAGTTCAGATATGCATGCACTATAAGCCTTTAACCAGAAATTCCCAGCTCAGAAGGGCAGAGTCCAGCCTCTCCTCCCACAAGAGTGCAGACCACGAACCCTCTTAATGTAAAATAACTGGCCTGAAAGCCCAAGTGCTTAAACCAGAATTAATACACTTTTAGAATAACAGACACTGAGCCCTCAATCAGCAGTTCCCAACCTAGAAGGATGTAAGCTACCTGTTCTGCCACAACAGTGCAGACCACAAACCGTCTCAGTGCAAAACAACTGGTCCGAAGCCCAAGTGTTTAAACCAAAAGGCTTAGAATGAGTTACACCAAGCAGTAATAAATACAATTGAGTATTTTTAAGATGATGCAAAAGTAAAATGAAGTAGGTAGAAACACAAGTACAGTAAAAGCAGATGAAAATTTATACACTTATCATACCCAGCTGCTGTGGTAAGAGACAACCCATCATTGATGATGACCATGACACTTATACCCAGCTGCTGTGGTAAGAGACGACCAATCACTGATGATGACTATACACTTATACCCAGCTGCTGTGGTAAGAGACGATCCATCACTGGTGATGACCATGACACTTATACTCAGCTGCTTTGGTAAGAGACGACCAATCACTGATGATGACTATACACTTATACCCAGCTGCTGTGGTAAGAGACGATCCATCACTGGTGATGACCATGACACTTATACTCAGCTGCTTTGGTAAGAGACCACCTATCACTGATGATGACTATATACTTATCATACCCAGCTGCTGTGGTAAGAGATGACCCATCACTGATGATGACCATGACACTTACCATACCCAGCTGCTGTGGTAAGAGACGCCCCATCACTGATGATGACCATACACTTATCACACCCAGCTGCTGTGGTAAGAGACATCCTATCACTGATGATGACCATACACTTATCATACTCAGCTGCAGTGGTAACAGACCACCCATCACTGATGATGACCATGACACATACTCAGCTGCGGTGGTAAGAGCCCACCCATCACTGATGATGACCATGACACTTATACCCAACTGCTGTGGTAAGAGATGACCTATCACTGACGATGAGTATACACATAATACCCAGCTGCTGTGTTAAAGGACAACCCATTACTGATAATGACCATAAACTTATCATACCCAGCTGCTGTGGTAAGAGACCACCTCATCACTGATAACTATACACTTATCATACCCAGCTGCTGTGGTAACAGATGACCCATCACTGATAATGACCATACACTTATCATACCCAGCTGCTGTGGTAATAGATGACCCATCACTGATGATGACCATACACTTATATCCAGCTGCTGTGGTAAAAGATGACCCATCACTAATGATGACTATACACTCATCATACCCAGCTGCTGTGGTAAGAGATGACCCCCCCCACTGATGATGACTATGCACTTATCATACCCAGCTGCTGTGATAAGAGATGACCCATCACTGGTGATGACTATACACTTATCACAATCAGCTGCTGTGGTAAGAGATGACCCATCACTGATGATGACCATACACTTATCATACCCAGCTGCTGTGGTAAGAGACTACCCATCACTGATGATGACCATGACACATCATACCCAGCTACTATGGTAAGAGATGACCCATCACTGATGATGACCACCCCAGCTGCTCTGGTAAGAGACGACCCATCACTGATGATTATCATACACATACTTATTGTATGTATGTTATAAATATTAAAATATAACCAGAAAATGTACTGCTGCTGACAAATGTCTGTTATTTTTATATACACTTTTGTGGTGTTTTTTTTTAATCCATTTTATCTTCCATGAATTTTAAGGTGGTGATGTTCACGTCTTGGTATGAAATAGACAATCTATAATCTATGCAGGAATTAATTTTTTGCAGACACTGTTGAATTTGGCCTTTGGGAGTGGTCTTTTTATTCTAACACTGGTTGATAGGCAATAATCATAAAAATGCAAGGTGAAGACAATATGTCAATGTGCAGTATGCCCTGTAGTGTATGAATGCTGTTCTCTGTACATTGTTGTTTCAGAGTGAACAAAACCTGTTTGAAACAAGTGAAAATTTATTCATAAAGCTTGTTAATAAAAAATATATTTGTATAACTAAAATCTGAAGTTACAGCGATGCAGTCACCTGTTGATTAGTGCTTTCCAAACATATTTAGTAGCTTCAAGAGGGAAGGCAATGAAACGATCTTGTCTGTCTAAACTACTGACTCCCGTTTTTGAAACATGTCTCACCCTTCTAATACCATTAGACTGTATTCTAGAATAATAACAGTGAAAGTGATGAACATGATATCAGCAGTTGTGTTGGTAATTAGCATCACGTTTTGAACAAGAAATGACACCAGGTGCAATCAAGCATTGGTTTGATATGTAATTTGGCAAAGTGCTTCTGAATTTCTTGGGGTCTTCCCTAAAAGGAGACTACTAGACTAGTGGGACTAACCCAGACAGCAAGGGACAGATATATTATCAAATAAATAAATAAAATGAAAATATGCAAAAGTTATTGCCTTCATTTTTTTAATTGCATCATTCACAACATCACTAATATTTGAAATGACTGCAGCCGAACACTGAGCTCTGATATATGCTTTTGTTGCTTTGGTTTTATATTATATTATACAAGAAGCTTGAATTATTCTTGGACATTACTTATGTGGTCTCCTTCTAGATAAATATTATTTGCTTACCATTTGATAGTCACTGGATATAAAGAAAGTGTTTGATAAACCATAATTAATGGTAGTATTTTGAAGAGGAACCCCAGGGAAATTTGAGATGCAGAATGCAGTGTGGAAAAGGGGGTTTAGGAAATGAAGAAATGATATCATGGCAATAATGGAAAGGTGATGAACCTTCATCTAAAAGACCAATTTAGTTAAGGATGATCCAAGTATTCACCCTGCACTCTTTCATCACTTTCACCACACGTATCAAAAAGCTCTACACACATACATATCTTGAAAGATATATGGCATTCATGGGGATACTTCTCAGCTAGGTGTATAATCATTGGGTCTATGTTTAGCTATTGAAAACATAAACCCTTGAATGGCTAAATATTGTATGGAAAACACAGTTATGGAACATTACCGAACATGAGTAACTGTGTAAAAAAAATTCATCGAATGGCCATAGCTGAGCAACAACCAGGAAGAAACCCGATGCATAAGGTAAGTGAAGGAAACCTTTTAAATTTGCCCTGTTCCTCACTGTAGTGCAATCTAGGAGCTAGTATAAATGTTAAGGGGTTGTGGGGGAAAGCAGCCCCCCCCCCACCTTGGTTGGTTGGTTTGTGATGTTGGCCAATTATGGCCATTCAATTATTATTTTTTTTACAGTTACTCATGTTCTGTCATGTTGCATAATGATCTTTTCTGTACAATATTTAGCCATTCAAGGGTTTGTTTTCAGGAGCTGAACATAGACCCATATTCATTAGAGGTGTACATCTACGTTATCTCATTGGTTGCTTTTCACTGTTAGTATTTATGTTCCTTAGTACTGTAAGAAGATTGATTCCTTTGTTGTAAACACCTGAATTTATCTAAATTCATTAACTTATACTTCAATAATTATATGCATCTGTGCTCTTCACAGGCTCTATGTTTGAGATAGGTCACTCATGGATAAGTACTTTACCTTAGTAAATATATTAGACATAAAATTTCATAAACAAAAAAATAAAATCATTGTTGTGATAAACTGGGTGTTTTTTCTTATTTTTAAATTTCTATATTGCATAGCTGGAATGTTTCATCTTTATGCCTTCTTGCACCAAATTGGTCATTGGATGAGTGGAAATGTCTAATGCAGGCACTATGTATGTGCACGTCACAAAGTGTGGAGTACATTGCAAAGTACAGTTTTAGTGATTGACAGTTTTGCTAGTATACCTTTATATGTTTGCATAACTTTTCAAACTGATAATAGTATGCTGCCCTGACAAAGGGATAGTGATGCAAGGGGTTTGTGATATTGCCTAGTGGTAGAGTGCAAATCTACATTCTTAACTGCATTTCCTAAATTGCCACTAGTCTCATAAGAACAACAAAGAAGCTATTCTCATATCTACAAAATGGACATGTCACACACAGGATGCATCTTAATATCCTATCTATGAAATGAAAGGGAAGCAACCCTTGGCAGGATCCTTAACCCACCATTAAAATGTTTGAACAAATGCCAAGAATGTGGACTTGCCTCACAACCCTTAAACAAAGGGTAATGAATATTATAAAAGAGCAGCCTTGGAACCACATAATGTTGTAAAACCTCCGACAAGACATTCTCTGGTATGGGTTGATATGCCATTTCCAAATCCACAAAATCAACTTACTTAAGGGGTATGGGCTCGTATGACTTTTCCTAGTCCACAAAATCCACATACTTAAACACCCCCTCCTACAATATTTGTTCATAATTGGCTCTAAGGTATACAGGGATAATGTCCTGATTAGAGCTTAGAGGATCAAGGTTTGAGCCAGTAGGAGGAAGGCAGTGGTTTATGCAGGTTCACCCCATCTTGGGATGAGGGGTTTGATTAGACCTGTTGCTGTGGTGACCTGAAACAGACTAAAGCATATGTGCTGATTCAGCAATCAATGCACCCACAGTGGAGCTGGAATAAGCTGAAAGCATGGGAGTGTGCACATGCCATCAGGGTGATACTATGTGTCTGAATTGGTGTCTCACTTCAAACTTTAGGGCCATAAGGTTGGGGGAACAACACCAGTAACTATGCATTAAAACCAGTAATGGATTCCTGCTTGACAGCATTAACTTGGACTGGATCTCATGCTCTAAAGAAGGAATGAATGGGAAATTATAATGGGAGAAGCTGTTTGCATGCATACAAAGTAAGAAAATGATACACAAAAATATGTCTTTGCAAGGGTGAAGAGCTAATTGGCTGTTCCAAGGCCACAGCTGAATCAGTGTTGATCTTCCAGAATACCTGGACATAGGCTTTCACAGACAGGGTGAACAGATCAACAAAAATACTAAGAAAGATAGATGTGATTAAAGCAATGCACAATATTAAAACAGACCAGGATCTATCATGCACTATTGCAAATAACAAACTAAAAATTTCACAGAAAAACCCAGAAGATACACAGATAAATATAAGGGAAAAGTACAAAATAAGCAATTTATTGATGACCCAAAAAAGTTTAATGGAGAATTTGGAAATAAGGTAAAAGGAATAGAAAGACCACCAAAAATGAGGAAGTAGATACATTTTGGAGATGTATCAATGAAGATCCTGTGGAACATAGCAAAGATGCTAAATGGATAGAAGACGTAAAAGAAAGAATAAGAAGTTTAAAAGTACAGGATATGGAATGAAGTAATAGCCAGAGAGATTGAAACAAAGTTAAGATAAACCTCTAACTGGAAAACTCCAGGCCCAGATGCAGTACCTAACTTTTAGTTAAAAGTATTAACAGCTTTGCTTGAGGATTTAGCCATGAGTAAGAGCTATTTATATGCGCACCCCAAACAGACACCACACTGGCTAACAACAGGCAAAACAATGCTCTTACTTAAGAGTGAACCTGCAAGTTACCCTAAAAATTATAGACCGATAACTTGCCTTCCGACGACATATAAGCTATACACGGGAACTGACGCCAACAGAGTTTATAGTCATTTAGAAGAAAACTCAATTATGGCTACAGAACCAAAGGACAATAAAAGAAAGTCATACGGAACAAAGGATCATTTGTTGTTAAATAAAGTTATAGAGGAGAACTGTAAAAAGGGGAAGAATCTAAGTATGCCATGGGCTGACTACAAAAAAGCATTTGATAGTATCCCACATTCATGGATAAAAGAGTGTTTAAAAATGTATAAGCTACACCCTATAATGATTGACTACATTATAGTAACCACAAAACAATGGCAGACCACTTTGCAATTAAGCCATTATAAAGAGCAGATTATTATCCCAGGGATACAAATTCAAAGGGGGATATTACAGGGTGAGTCTCTGTCACAATTGCTATTCTGCCTTGCCATTAATCCATTAAGCTGTTTACTTAATCGCTTTGGCCATGGCTACAGTTTGGCTCCTAGAAAACAACAGTCTAATGCCTTGTCATATTCTCTTTCTTGATGATTTAAAACTGTATAGCTCATTTGATGAGGAACTGAAAGCACAGCTGCAGGTTGTTAAAACTTTTTCTGATGATACTCGAATGTCATTTGGTCTTGATAAATGTGCAAAAGCAACCCTTAAAGCAGGAAAACTGCAGCACCAGGAAAACATCAGTTTGGGACAAGAATGTGATATAAAAGAACTTGAGCAAGAAGGAGTGTATACATACTTGGGAATTTATGAAGGATCAGTACTAAAACATGAACAAATGTGAATAAAACTCAGTAAGGAATACTTTACAAGACTTAAATTAACCCTGAGGACAGCATTGACATCTAGGAACAAGATCCAAGCTATAAATCAATTTACTCTTCCTGTCCTAACGTACAGTTTTGCAGTGATTGGCCCCAAAAAAGTGCTGGATAGATTATATATTAAAACAAAAAGGATGTTCACCAAATGATTTTTAAAAATCAGTGTATATCAAGATTATATATTCCCCGTTCCGAAGGATGGATGGGCCTCCTTGAAATTGATTACATGTATAGATGTGCAATTGTGGGACTCCACATATATCTACTGATGTCACAAGATCCAAATGTAGTGAAAGTTTTGAAACATGAAGAGAATAAATCTAAGATGACTTCTCTGCTTAATTTAGCAGAAGCATATCAATGTCAAGCAGGAATGGAAATCAAACCAGAAGTAGATAAAAACCAGGCAGCAACTGAATGTGCCAAAGAAACAAAAGAAAGAATATAAGGTGAAGGACCAGATGAGAAGGCAAGAAATGTGGAAAAAACATAAATGTAGTTGCAAGTATAGAAAACATTTGGAAGAGCCTCATGTTGATCAAGAACGAATGCAGGAATGGTTAAGGAGAGGCAAATTCAAACCATGAAATTAAAGGTTAATATTGGCAGCCCAAGATAGTGGGCTGTGTACACGCTGGTTTACATAGTCCATTGAACATGTGGGAGAAACAGAAAAATGTAAGTTTTGTAAAACCAAACTGGAAACAGTTACACACCTTGTTGCTGGTTGCGACACACTAATGGAAGGAGGACTGTATACTGAAAGGCATAATAATGTGGTGAGACTGTTGCACTGGGGATTGTGCAAACATTATGGTATTGAAGTGGCTGAAAAACACTGGAAACATGAGCCACAAAGCATCATAGAAAACAATGAAGTTTATATCACATGGAATCACCCATTGCCAACAGTTCAAAAGATAGATGCTAGAAAATAAGATATAGTGGTCCAAGAAAAGAAGACAAAATTGGCATTGATCATTGAAATCGTCACACCCAGTGACTATACTGTCTTGCGTACAGAGAGACATAGAGTCATAAAATAACAGGATCTGCAGGCAGAAATGAGAGCAATGTGGAAGAAAGATACCCAGGCAGTTCCAATAGTAGTAGGAGCAACGGGTCTTATAAAAAAGAATTTACAATCATATTTAGATATGTTACCAATCTATGTAACCCTGTACGAATTGCAGGAGTCATTACTGGGCACATTGCAGGTGCTGCGAAGAGCACTTTTGGCTGACATCAAAGACTGAAGCAATACTAATTTCATGAACTTTAATGATACTTTGACTTAGGAATGGGGTCCATTCCCATCATGGTATTAGAAACCCAAAAGATTTGGAGAAATTATAAAGGGTGGGGAACATGATCTATCCATAACTATACTACATTCCTGTAAGCTATATTCAGACAATATGGACTACTTTGTCAGGTTACGAATCGAGACGTTTTGCCTGAGCCTTCTACATAACACTGAAAAATTGTCTTAACTGTGACACTCGATGTCCAGTGTCTTGAGATTCCTAGATGGATTTCAACCAGTCCTATAGCCAAGTCACACTACAGCTGTTTAAAAGTCATTCCTTACCTAAAAACTAATTCAGTGCTTCCAGTGTAGCCTCTTCAAAGAAGAGTATACTAACTCAAACTCAAAGTGCTCCTTCTTCTGGTGATGCCTTAAGCTAAAATTAATGCCAGTATCCATTTGCTAAGAACAGCTTCAGCAATGACTGAATTCTCCCTCCAAAGTCCGCATATAGTTTTTCAGGAGCTCTTTGAGGCTCAGTGTCATCACAAAGGTCTCACCATACTTGTCTATACCCTCAGGCTATCTGGAGACCCCTCTACTGTTCTATTGTCATTGCATGAATGGCCTCTTTTTTAACCTGATAACTTCCTTCCATGACAGTATTCATAAGCAGGTCATAAGGTTACTGCCATGACAAGAAGTGACCACATTTAGGTCATAGTTCCTCGCTACCATTTCAGCTGCTGACAAGTTGATTAGGGTCCAGGGGACACTTATGCAACCAGCGTATTGTACTTTTTTAATTTTTTTATATAATTTTTCCCCTAACAGATTTGCTTTCAATTGAACTGTAGAGGTTATAAGTCACATTAAAAGTGGGAAAAGTTTTGAAATGATTTACTGTGGTCTCATTTTTTTATATCACAAAAAACTAGCATTTTAACTGGGTTGTGTAAACTTTTTATATCCACTGTACGTCTACGTCATGCTAGTGTACAACAAATATAGGTGATCATAGGTGTGCAATAGGCTAATGTCTCTGGAGCCTTTACAAGCCTATCCCACAGAAATGTCCTGGCATTGTGCTGCCTGACGTTAGTTCCCAGTGCCTCTATCCAGTAGCACCACTGGAGTGATCCCCGGGATGAGCTTTCTATTTCCCATCCACTCATCAAGATTTGTCTTGAAGAGAGCCAGTGAGGTGCGCTGCTTGACAGGTATGGGAAGTCTATTCCAGAGCATGGACAGTCTCTGGGTTATGAACATGTCCCTTCGGCATGTTCTGTTGATTGTGGTAATGAGGTTGAGGTCTCTGGAGCATGTGGTGTGGAGGGATTGGGATTTCTTTAGCTGTAACATTTCCAACAGAGCTGGGTCAGACATGGCTTTGTAAGCAAAGCAGAGATCGCCTCTTAGTAGATGATATGAGACAGGGAATAGCTGGAGTTTTTTGAGTCTGTCCAGGTAGGACATGTATTTAAGGCCTAGGATCCTCTTTGTGAGGTACTTTTGTGGCCTTTCCAGCTATTGCATGTGTCTAGTGAGGTACATGCTAAATGGAGCATTATACTCAATGACTGGCCTAATGACAGAAGAGTAGAGAGAGATGATGACCTATTTTCCTTTTCAAAGGAAAGTTCAACTGAAGGGAAGGTTGAGTGGGAAGTAATGCAATTCCACATACTATATTCCTTGATCTTTCTCATTCTAGAGGCACTGCATTTGTCAAAAATGACACATTCTATCACAAAGTTAGCTTAACAATTATGCAAAAAAAAAGCATTGATAGATAATGTGTATACACATATAAGGAATATCTGCTGCTGAATCAAGCCTTTCAAGGAAAGAGACAGAAACAGATGAAGACAGATAAAAGATAAGAAGGTCTAGTGTCCGAAAAACATATTGAGTGTTCCAGTTCAAACACACAAAACTGCAAACAGAGGACAGGAAAGACATTTATCACAAAGATTTTACTCAGAGGAGAGCAAGTCACCTCTACCCTCGTGTTGAGACCTGAAGCCCCTTCATCACCTGCTACCTAATATAATCATTCTGTTGTTAGCATTACTTGGACATAAAGCAAATGAAAAATTAATTTTTGTCTGACTCATTTCTTTGATGAACTGGAAGGAAAGCTCATTTTTGTTTTGAAACGCATTGCTCAAATATGTATGATTCAAGAAAAAAGCAGATTTATGCAGTAAGTCTAACACTTTGTATTTCAAAGTTTTGTAAACACCAAAAAAGTAGAGTGTAATAATCAGCTATCCTAATGGCACATAAAGATAATGCAAAAAATTATCAGTATTCTTCAAATGCATAAATATTGTTCAACACTCTGGGGTCATAATATTATAATGGAAATTAAAAATTTAAAGCTGTGATTTGGACACATCCAATAATACACATATTCCTTTTTGTAATAACATTTCATGTTATTACAAACTAACAGATAAATTATCTGTTGAAAATGATGCACTGCACTGTATACTTTCTGAAAACAAAACTCATTTCACTTATAACCTCAACATCACCGAGACAAGGGATAATTAATTACATTATTTTTTCTTCCTGCTAGCGTTATGCTTAATATGAACAAAGTACATATTTGTATGGAAGAAAACAATGCTATTTGCAGTAAATTTTCAATATGCAATATTTCATTCTGACTCATTCATTCTGTTGATCATAAATCCTTCTTTGAATATTTATAATCTGCATCACTGCCACATAAAAATGCCCATAGTTCATTATGGCAGAGTCACGCAAAGCAACACAAATCACAAAGACAAATGTGCGAAGAAAAACATAACTGTCAAATGGATCAGTGTTGTAAGCTGCACTTTTGATTTTTCTTAATAAAAAGAAATGCAAACAAAGCAGTATGTCCAAAAAAAGTTGTCTGAGAAGTGACAATCGTGTGTGTGTGTGTGTGTGTGTGTGTGTGTGTGTGAGATGAATGAGAAGCCTGTAAAGATCAGAAAACAGAGATTCAGCTTTGCCATAAGGCAACAACAAAACATAAGGCTGCATTCTGCCTTAACTTAAGTTGTAAGGTTTTGGTATGGTTCACTGCATGGAAAAATTCCAAATTCCTGTTTCAATAGCTTAATTTCTATTACAATAATTTTTTTGTTAAAGTTATTACAATGTATGAAAATTCCATACCATGGAGGGCTGCAGGATGTAAAGTGCTCATGGTGGTTTAAACTCCAGTTGCACAAATTTATCTATGATATTTCTCATGTCTGGCTATTTTCATGTAAAAACATGTTTCATTAGAAAGCTTCTCTGCTTGAAGATCTGAATATGTAGAACAGGTTCTGCATGAGCATCCGTTACTCACAACTTAATATACTTACAAAACTCTTTAACTGAATTAAATTCTCCCATTACCTCTGTACCAGACAAGCAACATCAGTATAGAGGATTACGATTGGGTCTTCAGTCACAACCACCTCATTATGTGTTTCAGACGTGGATGCCACGAAATTCACCTTGAGAGCATTCATGCTGAGAACCCAATTGGTTATGACTGGAGACATGATCATAACATTTTGTAGTGCATAAGCTTTATCTGCTGCATGTACTAGAAGTTACAAATGAAAGAAATGCTGGAGCTTGAAATATTTTTACCAGCTTTCAAACCCCTTGAAAGCCAGTAAAATACTTTGGCACTGTTAGACAAACAGGCAGAAACAAAGTGTCACTCTGAAGAACAGAGTTTTAAAAGCTGTTAGACACTTCATTTAGTGAAGTTTTAACAATTTTTGAAAGCTGTTTTACCTTATGCTGCGCCAGCAATGACACCAGAGTGGGACCCAATAGTAACAGCACTTAATGGTGCTTAACAAACTTCTGTTAAGTACAGCTAAGTAATGTTATCATCAGGTCTTGAGCTAGGTAAGCTCTTAACATATTTATCTTTTCCCTGCTGCTGGAGGGTAATCTTAGTGGCCTATGACAAAAAATGAGTACCTGGATAGCCGTTTTACCCGAACAAAGTTTATTTAGACACAGCAAAACTCAAAATTTCGAGTTTTGCTGTGTCTAAATAAACTTTGTTCGGGTAAAACGGCTATCCGGGTGCTCATTTTTTGTTTTAGTTTTGTTACATTTTGGCACCTTTTCCTCATTTTTGGAACTTAATGGTCTATGCACTACAAAATAAATCAATACATACAACCATACATTAATTAATAATGGCTTAAACCTGAGGCATCATTGTCTTCATCAGCCCCCCTTTTCCCATTGCTATATGGGGTCAAACCTCATCTTTTGCAGTCTCTCTCTTGATTCAGTGCCACTCTCATAACTTCTTTGACAGAAATGCCTCATTGTCACAGGACTTCTCTCACACAATCCAAACATCGCAATTCTGGATGCCTTTGTTTCTGCCTACCTTCTTCCTGCCTGTCCCAAATCTTCTTCACCATATTGTCTATCTGCAACTGGAGCTACTTGGGCTTTTGCTCTGCTGTCTTCATTTCTTCACCTGTTTCACTTGGTACATCCTAACACTCATATTAGCCACTTCTTTTCCATCACTTCTACCTTCCTCACCTGCTCTGCCTTCACTGCCCAGATTTCTCTACCATTCTTTTGTATAACTTGCTTTTCAGCTTATTTGGCATTCTTCAGTCACACCCTACCCCTGACACTCTGTTCCCATTAACTGCAGCCCCTCAGATTTCCCTTTTCCTCAACCAAACTTCCCATATGCCTGTTGCTGTTAACCTGCTCCACTATTTTCCCTTCTATGTCATTTTTCAACTTCTGATTTCCCCCACTTGCTGCCATTACAACTGTCTTGTCTGTATTCAGTTTCATCACATATGACTTTCATTTTGCATCTCATTCCAGAGTCATTTCCTGAAGTTCTTGTTTAGAGTCTGCCTGTAATACCACATCATACAGCAACTTTGCTGATTTGTCTCCAGTGACCTGTCTGCTAATGTCATCAGTATGAGCAGTGGTGGGCTCAGAGCTCAATCCTGATGGCACCCACTCCCACTAAGAACCCTTCTGTGAGACCAAACAGTATTACTTGAATAACTAGGTCCTTATACAAAGCTTGCACTAATTCTACAAATGTTTTCAAGATGCTAAATCATCTCAGGACTGTCAAAATTTTCTTCACACCTTATCATGCGCTTTATCCAAGTCTAGGAATGCCCAGTTGGACTCTTTCCTCATATCTAAATTCCTGTCAGCTATCTGTCTCACTGCAAAGACTGGGTCAGTTGTGTTGCATCGTGGTCTAAATCTGAACTTTATAGCTCCTGTCTAGCTTCCTGCTCTTCTATGTTTTTGTTTATAATTCGCCGTTTCCAGAACTATCATGCATGTAACAGGACTTTGATATCTCTGTACTGCCCACAGTTGTAACGTTGACTGTTCTTCTACACTGGCACTACAGTCCTTATTCCCCAGTCATCTGGGATATGCCTTTCTCTCCACACTGCTGTTATTACCCTAAGGAGCCATTTCTCCCTTATCTCACCCAGCATCTTGATCACATCTGCTGTGACCTCATCTGGGCCTGCTGCTTTCCTTGACTTCATTTTCCTTAGTGCTGTTCTTACTTACTCTAGGATAGGCTCCTCTTCTTTCACAGTAGGCTCCTGTTGTGCAGTATAGCTTCTGTAGGGTTTTCTTCATTCAGATGCTGCTGGAAGGACTCCTTCATCTGCCTTTAATGTCCTGTGGACTGGTGAGCAGGTTGTTGTCAGCATCCCTTACAAACAGTGCCTGATGACTATTTTCTTTATTGTTCTGTCTTTGCCTTGCAACCTAATAGACCAATATAGACCTAATAACCAATCATAGAATCACTACCAACCACACCCTACAATTTCAACTCCACTCCCCTCAAATCTCCTTCCACTATCATCAGCTTAATCATCCAATACTTAACCCCTACTTATCACCTACTCCTCTAATAACTACCATACATTCTTCTACCATGTCTTATCTCCAATGTTTAATAGTACTCTCACTCATAAACACTCTTACCACCACTTATCTCCTAACATCCTATGCACAACCCCTCTCCTTTACTCTTATCATCCCTTCCAAACAAACTCTAACACCTTTCCCAGATGCATCTAGAAGCTTTCACAATGCCATCTACATACCTAGTTTCTTTCAGGCTAAATATCATCGACTAATTCATATTAAATACTCAATTCTAACCAATAAAAACTTTTGTCACTACCACAGTAAACCTTCCCAATACTATAACTCGATATTACTTCACTCCTTAATAGATGGAGACATTCACCCCAACCCAGGCCCAACATCTCCCCCATCCCATACAAACTGCAACCAATATAATACAATCACTTTACCATCAACCAAACCCTCCAAATCACTCTCAATAGCCCATCTAAACATACGTAGTATATGCAATAAAATACCACAAATTCATGCTCTCCTGGATGCCCAACAGTTCGACATCCTCTGCTTAACCAAAACATGGCTTAAACCCTCAATACAAGATACTGAAATTATCCCCCCAGGCTATAGTATCCTTCGACAAGACCGCATAAATAGAAAAGGTGGAGGGGTAGCAATTCTTTACAAGGCAGGACTACAAATCAACAAAATAAATCATAAACTACCCTCAGATAACAACATAGAAATAATTATGTCTAAACTGGAGCTTAACTCCCATAAATTAATTAAACTCATCTGCACCTACCTTCCCCCAGGTAAAAACCCCACAATACTTGAAGACTTACTTAACTGGCTTTCTTCTAATCTTCCTCAAGAAACAATATTACTAGGAGACTTTAATATTGACTGGAATTTATGTAATAACACCAATCCATCTACCCTGATCAACCTCTATGGCTACTCACAAGCTATAAACTCTCCAACTAGAATAAATAAACTCAATAATAAAGAAAGCATCCTAGATTGGATACTAACAAATTGTCCACAGAAAAACTATACAACAGGAACCCTTCCCAGATGACCTTAGTGACCACTCTCTAATATATATTATCAGACATAAAACAAATTTAAATATCTCCACTTCAGTCAGAACTGCCCGTAGTAAAAAACACTTTGACCTGGAACTGTTTCTAAACAAACTTAAACAATGTAATTGGTCACCCCTTAAGTTCCTCCCTATAAATGAAGCAGTTAATTACTTCAATACCACTTTCCTAGCGATCCTAGACCATCATGCCCCAATGCGTTCCATAAGAATGAAAAATAAACCAGCCCCTTGGCTCTCAAATCATAGCAAGAAATTAATCCTTAGTAGAAATAAATCTTGGACTAAATGGCGTACCACAAAGGGCATGATTGATCACCAAACTTTTAGACAACAAAGAAACCTAACAAAAAAAGCTATCCTACAAGATAAAAAGAACTTTTATATTCAACTACAGCAATCATCCCTTCAACAACCTCAAAAGTTCCGGTCTGCTATCAACACACTACTATCCCTAGGCAAAGCAGCAACACCTAATCCACTAGGCTCCAACCCTGATTTTCCATTACAAACAGCAAATGCCTTTAATACTTTCTTCACCACGGCTATACTAAATCTAGCTAACCAACAAAACCCTAATACCTCTAAGTTGCCCAGTCCAAACTCCACTCCTCCCCCTTTTCACCTTTAACCTAAACCCACCTCTTATATCTCTTCCTTACTTCAAAAATTAAAACCTACTACCCCCTCAGCTGATAAATTACCAGCAGAATACCTTAAAATAGGAGCTAAAGCCATTGCCTACCCAATCTCCATATTGATCAATAGAAATATAAAAGAAGGTATTATCCCAACAATTTGGAAAATCTCTCATATCATTCCTCTTCACAAAGGTGGTGACTCTACTGAGTTCTCCAACTTTCGCCTCATAGCTCTACTCTCTCCACTTGCCAAAATAATGGAAAAATGCATCCACAAACAATTAATAACCCACCTACTCCACTATAATCTCCTAGCTAACTGTCAACATGGTTTCCGGCCTTTCCACAGTACCACTACAGCCTTGCTATCATTTACCAACTGTATCAACATAAATTGCAACAATAATATTTTATCCTCAGCATTCTTTGTAGACCTATCTAAAGCCTTTGACATGGTCAATCATCAACTTCTCCTCCACCTACTAAAGTCCCTCTCTATTGATAATCCTGCTATGAACTGGTTTACATCTTACCTGGAAAACCGAAAACAAGCAGTTCTCTGGCAAAACCATCTTTCAGACCTCCTGCCCACCTCCATAGGTGTCCCTCAGGGCTCTATTTTAGGTCCACTCCTGTTTTCCATTTTCATAAATGACCTTCATCTCTCTAATCCACTCGCTACCTGCATCCAATACGCTGATGACTCTACCATCATATGTTCAGCCTCATCGCTAACAGAACTTCATTCTCTAACACAAAAGCCTTCTCCACTACAGAACAATGGTTCTCCAACCATTGTCTTCTCCTTAACCCAAAAAAAACCAAGCTACTACTCTTTACACCCTCTCACTTGTCTCCCCCTCTTCATTTCACACTTACATCCAACAATGGTACCATTATCTCTCCAGACCCCAACACCAAACTCCTAGGAATTACAATTGGCAATCAACTAAAGTTTGACATTCACATAAATACTACAATAAAATCTATTAACAAAAAACTTGGATCCCTCTATAGAATAAAACCTTTCCTGACACCAGTAGCCAGAATCACTATAGCTAGAACCCACTTAATCTCTACCCTGTTATATGCTTCCCCCATATATACCAATCTTTCTAAAAATAATCTTAACAAACTAGCTAAATCATATAACAATATTGCCAGATTTGCTACAAACTCTCTATACAGGACTCATCACTGTCAGAATCTAAAACAACTAGGCAGGCTTGAATTACCTCACCTATTACAATTTAACCAACTTATAATCGCCCACAAAGCCCTGTACCAACCCAACAACACCCCAATTCTCTCTACCTTCATAAGACCATACAATAACTTGAGGAATCTGCACTCTGCTAACAAAATGTTGATTCATACTTGCTTATCAAATAACTTAGCAGGTGATTCCATATTCTCTAATTCAGTTGGTAAAATATGGAATCAATTA
This sequence comes from Protopterus annectens, assembly GCF_019279795.1. Taxonomy (NCBI): domain Eukaryota; kingdom Metazoa; phylum Chordata; order Ceratodontiformes; family Protopteridae; genus Protopterus; species Protopterus annectens. The sequence goes on from NC_056743.1 coordinate 186,118,290, forward strand.
CCACAAGAACTGACAACCCTAATCTCTCTCTCGCTATTTAAAACTAACCTAAAACTTTTCTTCTCTAACCACTGGTTATGCTCTTGTACCAATCCTGACTAACTGTTTTTTTTCTCTAATTATCTGATACCCTGAAAACACATTCTTCTTAACCACAACCCTGCATTTATCATTCTTTATACTAGCCTTCCTTCTTGATTTCTAACACTGTCACTCACAAGTACTACTTAATCACGCTTAACTCTCCCACTCATTTTTTTTCCTACTCCTTTTTTAAATATTGTTAAACTAAGATAAATTTATTTCTTACTACTGCCTTTTCTAATTTTTGTATTAAATATTTCTGTAAGTTTTTGTAGTATGTTTTACACTGTTTTTTACTATGTTTTTTTTTTAACTGGAGCTTTTCTCCCCGGGCCTCCACTGAAAATGGACATGTATCCAGTTGGACTAGCCCGGTCAACAAATGTAAAATAAATAAAAAATAAAATAAAATAATAGAATTTCTTTGTGCTATCTGTCCAGTCATTTCCCAGAAGCCAGTGGCATGCCTCTGATGCCTTGTTCTTGGTTATTGCAACTGCTTTTATCTGCTTTGATAGCCAACTAGTATTCCTTCTTAGGCTTTTCTCTCTCCCACTTTTTCCTGCACTCCTCCTTTCTTTTGATGATTTCCTGGACCTCTGCATTGCATTATGTACATTATTTACATACCTGGCTTAGCCACCTACCTCTTCTATAGTCCTCACATGTGCTGTATTGAGGTGCTGCCATTCTCTTCAGTTTGTCTATTTCTTCTTCTTCTTCAGGTGCTAGAACCTTGTTTTTTTTCCTGGAACTCATATGTTTTCTCGTCTGTCAACTTTCAGATGAGACCTGAGCACAACAGCACCTAAACCTGAGACGCCAACACAATTTCATCGTTGCATATCGGCAACAATCGTTCCAATACATTGACTGGGCAACACACTGCAGGATTCATGCAGTTACTTTTACTCCTTTGCCTTACCTGCCACCACCTGTCATACAGAGGGACACAAACTATATGAAAAATGCATGCACTAGGGCTGCTGTACAGCAGTGACAGGCTTTATGTACAATAACGCAAGACCACCCTCGATAGAACAGGTTCAGATGACAAACATCCACTATATTAGGTAAGTCAAACAAATGCATAGCTTATTGCTGCCAAACAAAATGCCAGGTTTCAGAACATAGTATTGTCAAATACTTTCAACGATCCTCTTAAAGAAAACACAGTGAACCACATCCCGATACATAATTCATTAACAAAACGTTATGCTGTGTCAGGCTACAGTGAATTAGAAAGTGATGCATAGTCTATGTACACTGAAGGGTTCTACCAAGGTTGTGGTAGTTAGTCAGGCCTGTACTTGGTTCTTCAGTAAGATGTATACTATTAAAGAAAGACACGCTATGAGAATTTGGCTTCTGACCACTACCTCTAAACTGACCTGAGTATTGACATTTTTGGCTAAGTTGTTCTGTTTTCATTAAAGGTATCCTATCTTGATTCTTTGCTCATAGAGGAGTAACTGTAAAAACTGTAAAACTTTTCTGTGCATGTAATACAGTTTTCTTTAAGTATAACGAGTAAAGCTTTGCTTCAAGTATAGCAAAAATGCAATAGTTAAGTTCAGTATTTTCTTCTTCATAATCATCAATGGCAAGTTTTTAGAGAATAAATATAGCTCTGGGATCAAGGCCCAAGAAAGTCCTTGTAGTGAGATAAGACTGCCAGATCATTTTTTTCTCATTTTTAAAAGTTTTGCCCAGTATGATGACCATATTCTCTTATGGGGAATTACTATGCTATCTTTGAGGCATATGTGATTGCATTTTACATTACATCCCCTTAACCACTGTTTCTGACACTAAATGAAAAATGGCACCCAAAATCAAAATCTTAAACAATATGTATCCTTTTTAGCATATCAGACTATAGTCGGCAATACTAAAATGTCTTCATTACTGCATTTTTTAAACTGTATTATACAATGAAATGGCCAGATGGGGCTCATCTACAACCTTGACTTTTTCCTGTTGGATTTCTTTAATTGACAGTGAATGAATCAAATATTTTCTGTGTTCTCTGTTTCTCCCTTCATTTACAGTGGGAGTACAGTGGCTTCCTGCATTGTTCAACTGCTATATGCTCTTTTACCCATCTCCTGACCATCAGTACTCCATCTACAGATATGTCTGTCTGTGAAAACATTGCGCTTTTCAATTTCAAAGCTTTAAAAATCTGTTTAGCTTCATTTGAATGTTAAGCTCGAAACAGCTGCTTTTATAGTTGCTTTTAGATTCAGGTCACACTTTCTAGCAAAGATATGAAGACCCCCATGTGGTTGATGACTTGATACTTAAAAGATTGAGTTTGTAGTCTACAATTTGGCCTAAGACTTTTATGCCTTGCACCTAGACTGCTGCAGCTACAATTACAGCAATCATATTACTCCATTGTCTTAAAGCTTTTAATGTCTTAAATATAGCTAACCTAACTTATTCCCTTGCATGCTTCAAGCAAAATCAGCTTGCATGATCTAGCAGATGTGGTGATAGATACCAGGAGAAAGTTTTGGTCTGCAGAGAAATTTCAGAAACAGGTACAGGCAGGAAATGGTGTGTGTCACCTTTACTTACTTACTTATTGACTTATTTATGTATCTATGTATGTATGCAAGTAACATTTGTTAACAGGGTAAGTGGATCGTTTTCAACTACAACCCCAGCCAAGGTCGCCAAAACAAGATGTATACATTAAAAACATAAAAATAAATTGTGTAATATACTAAAGTAACCGAGATAATGCCAAAAACAGGCTTTACAAAATACATTAAGTACAGAAAGAAAGTTTTAAGTCTAAACCTTAAACGTAGTGTAAAAGACATATGCTAACAAAAAAACAACATGATGCAGAGTGATACAATCAGGATAGTTTGTGAGTGGTAGCATGGGTTTGATATAGTAAATGAACAAAGCACCAGCTGGACAGCCAAAACCAAGAAAAAACAACCCAAGGTGGACAGCAAAACAATAAAGCCTGAGGAACGAGCGATAAAACCGTTTCATACACACAAACATAAACGCTGCACAAATACGTTTTCATTTATACACTTCATCAGATATGGGTCTAACTGCCATCATCTTTCTATTTATAACCTTTCTATTTAAAAACAGCCAATGACAAACATATTTTAATTAATTTAAGTGCTTAGTGGGTGGAACTTCATTAATCAGCAACACATTTTCTCCTTTCCTTTGAAAATACAAATTCAGTACATTAACCTAGTATGGAACTTGATAAAATGAATGTGATACATGTTAATTCTAAACAATTCATTATAAATTTATAAAAATACATGTTAAAACTTTTATTAAATGTATGAATAAATATATAAAACCATATTAAAATGTTTAAAATCATCCTGAGTACTATTCAGTATATTCTACATAACATTGGTTCCCCTCTTGTGGTGAAACTCGGAATCACATTCAACCTGTTCATTATTACAAATAGACAGGGTCATTGATAAGAAAACAGTAAAATGTTATTTTATATTATTTAAAATAACTAAAATGACTTCCCCAAGGTAAGAACGGATGGAAGCATATATTTAATGTAAACACCAACAATTCATAATGTTTCCAACCTGTCACAATTTTGCTGCTCTTAATTTCAATAGTGAAGTAATGGAGATGTGGTCATTTAACCCTGGTTTTCTAATAGCCTCTAGGGTTAGCTGCCACCAAAGTTCTTTGTACTCTATAGTCTCCTCCCATAACCCCATTCTATTTTTTCTATTCACTCTTTCCAGTACGAAGAATAAAAAAATGTGCATTGGTACATTCATTCTTGTGTTTATATAGGGTGTTTGTACATTTTGAACTTTGTACTTCATATAGATGTTCATATATTCTTCTCCTAAGTTTGCGTTCAGTTTTCCCTATATAAAATCCATCACATTCTTGGCAGGCTGCTAAATATACTAAGCCACTGCTATCACAATTAGAAAATTCTTTGCCCTCTAAGACCTTATTCCTACTTTTCAAAAAAATACTTTCTCGGTTACACAGGTATGCACATTGAGAACAATGTCCACACTTATAAGTACCTTTCTTCTTATTTGTAACTATACCTTCTTGTTGACTAGTTTCTAATAGACCCTTGAGGTTTCTGGCATTTTTATATACGATCTTGATTTAGTCCTTAATGGTTTCTAGGTCAGTAAGGGCCAAGAATCTTTCCCATCCCTTGCTTATTATGTCCCTAACCATATATGAGCTAGCATTATATTCTATAACTAGGGCTTTATTAAAGTTATCTTCATTTTCCTTATTGACATTTTCAGAGGGACTATCATACTTTATGACTTGTCCTATAATAGGCTGGTATGTGTCCTTCCTACCTTCTAGTACCTCTTTTTCTACTTCCTTCAACATTTGCTCTGGGTAGCCCCTTAACTTGAACATTTGTCTTAATAAACTCATTGCATTATAAAAGTCCTCTTCATTTGAGGTCATTCGACAGCCTCTTATGTATTGCCCCTTCACTATACTTCTTTTATAATGTTTGGGGTGGGCACTGTTAAAGTGTAGAAAAGAATTTGAATATGTTGCTTTCCTATATACCTTTGAGTTAAATTTATCTTTTTTCTTATAAATTTCCACGTCCAGGTATTGTAGTTTCTCCTTGATGGTCATGAAGGTAAATCTTAAGTAATTGGTACTTTGATTTAAATATTCTATACATTTTAATATTCCATTTTCATCAGACAACCACATAATTACAATATCGTCCAAAAAACGTTTATATAAAATCCATTTTTCCTTGTATATTGATTCCAGTACCCACTTTTCTTCCTATTTTGCCAAAATTAAATTGGCGTAAGTGGGGGGTACAGGCTGCCCCTATCGCTACTCCCTGAGTTCGTTGAAAGAACTCTCCATTAAAATAGACATAGTTATAGTTTAATACTAATTCCATGAGCTGCATCACCACTACTTTTTCATCAAGAGATAAATAATTGTTCTCATATACAATTTCTTCTAATAAATTCAAGCCTTCTTGGTGGCGTATACATGAAAAGAGGTCTACTATGTCTATAAAAAAGTTAATGTTCTCTTATATTTGTCTTGGGTAAAACATCTCAGAAAGTCCCCTGAGTCCCTCAAAATGTTGGCCTTTTCAGTCTGTAATCTTTTCAATTTACTGTCTATGTATTTCGCCAAGGGTAATGTTTTAGCACCATCTGCAGATACAATAAGTCTCAATGGTGGGTCCTCACCATTTTTATGGGTTTTGGGGATACCAAATATAGTTGCTACTTTTGGTTTTTCCACTTTCAGGTATGAATAGGTGTTTCAGTCTATGGACCCGTCTATTAACACCGTACCAATTCTGTGGTATGAAATATTAATCTCATTCATAGACACTGCTTCATATTTATGAGTCCCTTAACATATCATTCATCTTTCCTTCGTATGTCAAGTTACTCATAATAACCATACCTCCCCCCTTATCCGGTTTCATTACCCTTACATTTACATAATTTCTCATTTCTTCAAGAGCCTTACTTTCTTCGATATCCAAGTTTTTCTTATATTTGATTTTGTCGTATTGTTTTCTTATCTCATTCTCAACCAGTACCTCAAGGCTTTTGATTTGTGGGTGGATGCAATCCAGGATCTGGAACTTAAAACCTGTGTCTTTTAACATCTTAGGTAAAGCCCCATCATTTGTTTATAGGAAGGCCAGGAACATTAGAAGTTTTGTTGAATTTAAACCTAGACCATATGAGAAAAGCACTAAAAAATGTGAAACTAATTGTACATTTTGTAAATTTATACAGCAAGGTGATAGTTTTTATTGCCCTTATTTAAAGAAAATAATTAAAACCAGTGCAGGGGGTGACTATAACACTACAAAAGTAATTTACAGGGCACAGTGCAATGAATGTGATGCATTCTATGTGGACAAGACTGTAAATAAACTCAAGCGTAGGATTTCATGTCGTCTGTCAGAAATCCGCTCTGGATGTAAAAATAATACACTAGCCAAACACCTTTCTCTTCATAAAAGACACACAGGTTTTAAGTTCCAGATCCTGGATCGCATAGACATGGAGGATCTTTAAGAAGACATCCCGAATATTCTGGAGAAACATGAACTCGTGTGACAATTAAAGCTAAACTCTTTTAGGAAGCCTGGACTAAACTACTGCTGTTCAATTAAAAGTGCACCGGAACATAGAAAATTGCCACATTGTTTACACGACTAATTGTATTTTATTTTATTCTACCAGTTGGTTTTAAATACCATTTTAAATCAGTTGTAATTTAAGTGTATATTTGGTTTCCATCATCATACATATATTTTTTATTTTTATTTTTTTCTGGTTCTTTTTTCCACTTTATTCAAAATGATGTGTAATAACAATACTAACTAATTATACAATTATATATACTTTTATAGATAGTTTTTAGGGCTCTTGTACACAGACCTGAAGAAGTCTAGAAGGACGAAAGAGATCTTTCTTAACAATAGGTTATGAAAATAGAAATTGATTTTTACATGCAAAATGTATATGTATATATTTATATATATTTTTTGATTACCAAATGAACTAAGGTTGATATATTTCCAGCCATGTAGTATATTGTCTTGGATAAAATCACAGACTTAATAATCTACTTATAATCTGGTTAAATAAGAGGTACCACATCATTATAAATTTTATTTAAAGTACATAAGAGTTATAATATTATTATGACAGCTACTAAGTAGGGCAAGACCAGCTCGAATGTCACACTGATGGGGGAAATGATGTGAATTTAACATGTGTACCAATAACACTTTGTTTTACAGCACAATAAACCACTCCCATGCCTGATAAAAAGTATATTTAGAAAGCTTGTGAGGAAATTATTACTCTACTTTTGTTTTACTTGGATCGCTTGGCTGTGTACTTAATAAAGGATTTTCAGCTGCAAACAGACTGCCTGCCTTGCTTGGATTACTTTCAAATACTTAGTAATGCTGTACATTTATATATTTATTATTATTATTTTTTGTTTTGTTTTGTTTTTACTTAAGACAAGTTTAAGTTTTCTACTTTTACTACTATTTTCTGATCTGATTAATATACAGTGATTAACTAGAGATATCTTCCACACAGAGAAGTTTCTTACAAAAAATATATACACACACACAGGTATATATATATATATATATATATATATATATATATATATATATATATATATATATATATTTATAGATAGATATTATACACACACGCACACACACACACAGACAGACACACACACACACACTCAAGCCACCTAATATATTTCACATCTTGCGATTAGTCTATCTTGGAAATAAGAGAAACATAATAAACCTGTTTCTACTGATAAATGAACTAGACACAGTAGTACTTGTACCAAGCCTAAAAGCCTGAAAAAGGAACATAATTAATATTGACAAAAATCACTTCATCTTCAGCTTTTAAATCCATGTTTTGCCAATTATTTGCCATATTCTTTAAGCCCTACCTACATCTCCAGTAGTAAGATACCCCATTCTGAGAAATAACTTCCCCTCCACACTCTTGCCTATAGCAAAAATTCTTATTGCCTTCAGTCACTAATCCCTAAGCCAACACCTGTCCCAAACAAGTTAGACCTGAGGGCCTGTTTCATGATTTCCAATACCTTCACATGGTAGTACTCAACTTAAGCTGCTTCAGTTCATATAGGAAGTTTTCATGTGAGAAAACCATCTCCCTCTTCCTATCATATGATACGTCCTAACCTGATACGCAGGAGTTTTTGTCTACCTGAGTTTAATGTATGTACAACCTGAAGTGGCTTGTTCAATTTTTCTATTACCTTCTATTACGGAGTTCCTAACATATGGTTCCCTTGTACATCACCTCTCTCTGCTCTGTTCCCTCTCTCCCTCCCTGTTTGCCTCCTATTCTCAAGCTCCCAAGCAGTATACACCTTCTTTTTTCGCAATTAACTCCTGTACTTGACTTACTGAACTTTCCTATTCTGCTATACTATCTCCATCTCTCCAAAACTATTTTATCAGACCTTCCTCTTTCCTTTCTTTTTAAATTTCCATTTTGGATTTTTCTCTGTCTTCCCTCCCAGACTACTTTCCCTCACCCTTCTAACTGCCTCCTCTCTCACTAAGCACTTCTGCAAATTGCCTTTTACTGCACTCTCCAGTATTTTCCCTCTGGCATTTCTTTACTGTTCAAATAACTTATCTTGCTGGTTGTTTTTGGTTGCTAGATAGGAGACCAGGGCCAGCCCGCTACGCTCAGGCTCAGTATGCATCCTAGGACAAAATACCTGAATTCCATACAAGTCTTCATCAATACCCTCCAGACATAGTTATAGTCATGGAAACCTGACTAAAACCACACATACACGACACACCTAAAAAGCACTATACCCTCACTCCCCACTGGCCCTGGTTTTCAATTATTAAGGAATTCCCAATATTATTCTAGCATATCCAAAGGTCAGTTGTCAATCTCCTCTCCGGTCCAGCTGGTGAATCTGGGAATCTTGTGGCAATGTTACAACTGCCTCATGTACACAGACAACCCTCTCCTCCTCCCAACAAATTCCAACACATGTGAGAGATGCAACCATATAGCCAAACTGGAGGCTAAGCTCCCTCAACTCAGTACTGGCATAACCAGTCAGGAGGAGAAGGAAACCACGCTCACTACAATTCCAGTCTCACATAGACCTACCACGACAGCAAACCAAACACATAATCACACAAAAACATACTCAGAGGCTCTAAATAAAGATCTGCCGAAGCAGCAGAGACCTCCAAAGCAGACACCCAAGCAGCCGCTACCCAAAACAAAACACGTGCAACACATATCTCACAAAGCCAGTGTGCCAAACAGCCACAGCCCTTAAGACTAAACAACACATCTGATACACTTGTAATAGGTGACTCTATCGTCAGGTACACTGACGTCCCGCTCACCAGGCTGAACAAGGAGAGGGTCACGGTGAGCAGCCTGTCGGGCGCTAGGATCCGCCACATAACACAAGCACTCAGGTCACTCCAAGGCAAGTACAAATATGACTCAGTCATTGTCCATGCTGGTGTGAATGACCTGAGACGTACCTCCCTGGACTACATGAAAAGAGACATAAAGGAGCTCTCTGAGCATGTAGCCCTGGCCGGTATGACCCTGACCTTGAGTAGCATCTTACCCTCACCAAGAATGATGCCACAATATGAAGACAAGATAATCAATTTCAACAATTGGCTTAAGTACTGGTGTCATTCAAAGGGGATCCAATGCCTGTCAGCTTGGGATGATATGCTCGACAAGCCACGATGCTTCGCTAGGGACAGCTTGCACCTGTCACCCCTGGGCTTTCGGATATTGGCAAAGGCTCTTGCTACCCCCATAGTGCCTTTTTTAGGCAAGGCTCAAAAGACAAACCCACCTCCATAGTTATCACAAGGGATAAGAAACTAAGAGTAATGCTACTCAACGCCAGAAGTCTAAACCTCAAGATGCACGCACTCGAAACTCTCCTCAGCATGGAGAACATCGATATCTGTGCAGTAACAGAAACCTGGTTCAGGGCTCCCGAGAGCACCCCAGCACTACCAGGTTATATCTCATACCATGCTTTTCGGCCCCAAAACTTGGACCGAACCACTAAAGGAGGGGGAGTATCGATATTCATCAAAGATACCCACACCTCCAGGTGGGTGGCAAAGCACGAAGCATCAGAGACTATCCATGTGCAACCAACAGTGGGTAAAACTGCCTTCCAGTTTATAGCCTGCTACAGACCACCCTCCCAAACCCAGGAACCCCACTCGGCCTTCCTGAGAACACTGGAAAATATGAAGGTCTCTCCAAACACCATTATATTGGGCGACTTCAACTACCCAGACATAGACTGGGAGCATTACTCTAGCTCCAGCACCCTAGCCCAAAGGTTCCTAGAATTTATAAACTCAAATGCTATGGAACAACTTGTTACCACTCCCACAAGAGGTAAAAACATACTGGACCTAATCATCACCAACATGGGGACTCTATGCTCCAGACCAGAAGTGTATCCCTCACTGGTAAGATCAGACCATAAACTAATCTCACTGGATATTCACATCCCGACCCCACCCCCTGCCCAGAAAACCATAGTGAAAAACTTCTCTAAAGCAAATTTCACACTCCTCAAAACTGAGGTGGAATCCTTCAAAGCCCCCGGGCCTGTGGAAAATACGGCCCAGACCGCAGAATCCTTTATAAACGCATTCTCTGAACACCTTCAGGAATGCATGGATCATGCGATCCCAAATAAAACCAAGACCCAATCCTCCAAAGGCAGACGTCCTGTCTGGTGGACCCCAGCCATAAACAAACTATACAATAGAAGGAGGAAGCTACTAAATGATAGAGCAAAATCCCAAAAAGGGAAGGCATCACTGATCAGTATTAGCAAAAAACTACGGGCACACATAAAATTCTCTAAGGCCAGCTTCAAGAGAAAAATTGCACAGGACACTAAGGATAATCACAAGGCTTTCTTTAGTTATGTTAGGAACCTGGGTGGTAATTCCCAGATATGCTCAGAATTAGTCCAAAATGACAAAAAATACACCGAACCCACAGACATTGCCAACATCCTAGCGGACAGGTTCAGCGCAAACCCCACCAAAAGGGCAAATATCTATCCCAGCAGAGTGCTGCCCCTGACATCTCAGATGCTCAGGTAAGAGCCGCCCTCTCCAAAGCAAAAAACACAGCATCAATGGGACCAGATGGTGTCCCGGGCTGCATCCTACATGAACTCCAAGAAGAGCTAAACCCAAACATAAAACTACTGTTCAATCTCAGCCTTACTACAGGATATGTGCCCAAAGAGTGGCATACAGCAACAGTGGTCCCTCTCCATAAAGGTGGTGCCTCAACGGATCCTGGAAACTATCGCCCCATAAGCCTGACTAGCTTGGTCTGCAAAGCTATGGAAAGGATCATCATGGATCTCATAAATAAAGATATTGGGGACCTACAAACACTGGATCCTACCCAGTTCGGCTTTGTTAAGGGCAGATCCTGCCTCTTAAACCTGGTTGATTTCTTTGAAACAGTCACCAAGGCCATTGACGAGGGGAAGGTGGTCCACACAGCCTACCTGGACCTCGCAAAAGCCTTTGATACAATACCCCACTCGGCCATTATAGATAAGCTCACCAGCTTAAATATAAACCCCTATGTCACTAGATGGATTGCAAACTGGCTCAAGGACAGAACCCACATGGTTAGAATTGCTGGAGCCATGTCAGACTCCAAACCAGTTACAAGTGGTGTCCCACAAGGCTCAGTCCTGGGACCTCTCTTGTTCGGTATATATTTCTCGGAGGTACAGGCCAACACGGAAGGACTGTGGCTGACCAAGTTCGCAGATGACTGCAAACTGGGCGCCATAATCGACTCTCCAGCTGACACAAGCATCCTCCAAAAGGGCCTCACAGAAACAGACAACTGGTGCCAGAGCCATGGCCTCAAGCTAAATGCCAAAAAGTGTATAGTCATCCCTTTGGCAAAACAAAGTGCCCACAAATTACCACATAGGTGGTAATCCATTAAGTACAGAAGAAGTAATTAGGGACCTGGGGACCCAAGTTGATAGCAATCTCTCATTTGACAACCACGTGGCCAAAGTGGTTAGAAAAACATTTTATATAGCCCATCTAATCATGAAGGGATTCACATCTAAATCAGGGGAGGTCATCGTGCCTCTTTACTCATCCCTCATCAGGCCCATAATTGAGTACAATGCCCCTTTTGGGATGTACCTTACCAGACACCTGCAGCAACTGGAAAGACCCCAAAAGTACCTCACCAAGAGGATCAAAGGGCTCAAACAGATGCCATATGCTGCCCGGTTAAAGAAACTCCAGCTCTACTCAGTGGCATACCGCCTGTTCAGAGGCGATCTGTGTCTGACGTATAAAGCCATGTCCAACCGGAATTAATGGACATGCTGCACCTCAGAAAATCCAAATCCCATCGAGCTACGCGCTCGAGAGACTTGAACCTCAGCACTGAAATAAATAGGACATGCTGGAGGGACAGATTCATAACCCAGAGGCTCCCTTCACTCTGGAATAAAATCCCAGTCCAGGTTAGGCAGAGTCCCTCATTGACTCTCTTCAAGAGGAATCTTGATGAGTGGATGGGAGATCGTAGGTTTACCCCGGGTATCACTTCTGTGTCACTGTTAGACAGAGGCACAGTATACTAACCTCGAAAAAGGGCATAGCAAAATAAATTTAAAATGGGTGGCGAAAGCCAAACACATTCTGGCTAGGCTTATAAATGCCCTAGGGCAGACAGCCTAGTATGAACCTATGAACCTATGAACAACTCCTGGGTACAGCATCCTGAGACATGATATAATCAATAAAAATGTGGTGGTATTGCCATAATCTATAAAGATAACCTCAAAATTGAGAGGTTGGCTAACAACCCACCCAACCCCAGCAATAATGAAATTCTAATCTCCCGCTTTCAAATTAACCACAACAAACACATCATTATTACAGCCATTTACATTCCACCATTGAAGACCTACTTCATTGGTGTTGTACATCTTACACTCTGGAAACCATAACATCAGGTGACTTCAATATTGACTCCGCAACCATCTCTTCCAACAATCCCACCAATTTTACAAACTTAAATGGCTTCACACAACTAACTCAATCCACCACAAGAGTGGATAAACACAGTAATAAACATTCAATACTAGACTGGGTTTTCACAAATAAACCCTTCCTCTGCAGCCAACATAGTTGTCTCCCTGATAACCTAAGTGAACACCTACCCACTTATATAAACAGGGAGCACAACACCACCTTTAACAACTACGTCTACAAAGGCATTTGCAGTAAGAAACACTTCTCTCCAGATATCTTTAAAACCCTCCTGCAAAACTGTAACTGGACCCACTAAAACACCTTCCACTAGACACAGCCATACTGTACTTCAATGACAAATTCATCCATATCCTTAACAGCACAGCCCCCACCAGAAAAATCCATATTAAATCCAAACCACTTGGCTCTCCAATGAAACCATAAAACTCTTAAAATTAAGAGACAAATCCTGGACTCAACACCAAGAATCAAAAAATGCAACATTCCTCCTACAATATTGCCAAATGTGCAACCTTGCTAAAAAACAAATTAGACAGGACAAAAAACTTTCCACACTACTCTTCAAAATAAACAGCACAACAATCCCCCAAAATTTTGGAAAGCCATCAACCACTTACTAAATCAGGCCACACTTGCACTCCAACCCCATCCACAACAGAAACTACCATAAACATAGCTACCAACTCCAACTCTCATTTTATCAATTCCATTCCATCACTAATAACAATAGAATCTACTTCTGCACTATACATACCTACACATACAACAGATGACCTAAATCCCTTCTGAATAAAATCAATCCAAACTAGTATGATAAGGAAACTCCTGACCAAACTAAAGCCATCATCACTCACAGCTGACCAGCTACCGTATTTCCACGAAAATAAGATCGGGTCCTATACTTTTCCCCCGCCAAAATATGGATTAGGGCTTATTGCCAGAGGATGCCTTATTTACCCCCCCCCCCCGTACAACAGTCTAGATTTATTCATTTATTCATCTACAAATATTGACATTTATTCATGTACACAAATAGACATTTATTCATGTACAAAAATCGACATTTATTCTTGTACACAATTCAACATTTTATTTGGTATTTTTCCATTACTGGGCAACAGTTCAAGGTAACATGTTAACAGTTGTATGAGAATTCTACATAAACAGTGCGACAAACATTTCAGCTTCAGAATATCTACACTTTGGCTTTCAGAGTGCAATATTTCATGCTTAACAGAAAGTCCAGAAAAATCTCAATACATGTGTATTGGAGGAGGGGAAAAAAACAGGTGAATAACTGCCAATTTTTGAATTTTGTTTACGCAAACCATAAGAGAAGAATGATGGAAAGCCATAAAAATGAAGTCTGGGAACTAGTGGCCTTACTTTGTAATTACCCCTTGATAATGAAATGTTACCTTAATACAATAAAGTGCTTGTTGGCAGATGAAAGCAGAAACAACCCATTCTGTTGCCCCGATAATGGAAAAGTTACTCAAATCATGTAATCTTCTGGAACACTGTCATAAGTCTCCAACCCCCAAATTCCAGCCTGAATTTCTTGCGACTCCATTTCCTGTAGAACCATTGTCTCCAATCTGTCATGCCTAGCAATAGAGCTATCCTTAAATGAGCACTGCTTGTACAAGTAGCCTGCTCATAGTGCATTGGCAACACAGCTGTCATTGATTTTATCCCATGAATTCTTCACTCAAGTCACAACCTCTTGCAGGCTAAGCTTCACAAAGTTTCAACGCTGATTTCTCTCCATTCTATTTTCAATGTAGTCATTAAGTTCCATGTGCAAATGGCCCTTGAATGGCTTGTTTATTGCAATATCAAGTCTAAAGATAGGCAGTCATTCCTGCAGGAATCATTATTTGATCTATTCTTCTCTGTGCAAGGAAGCTCTTCATGTCTTTAGTGTGGTGAGTGCTGGCTGAATTCCTGACTAGCAGACCTCTTTCGCCACCTTGCATAACAAGTGGCAGAATTACATCGACCCACTTCCTTATAACTGCTTGTGTGCACCAGGCTTTTTCAGTTTCAAGAATGTAAATGCCCGAAACATGTTCAATCTTATCTTTCTTGCCCTTACTAATGTTTAGAGGTGGAGTTTTCTTTCCATCAAGATGAATTGCCAAAATACAGGTAATACGTGCACTTTCGTAACCAGTGGAGGAAACGTAGATTGACAAGGCACCCCTCTGATCAATTGTTGTTTGAGATTCTTTGTCCATAAACACTGCAGTTTCATCCATAGCAATCATGTTGGAGAGTGGGCAAAGTCAACAAAGGACTTGAATGCAAGTGCATGTTTAATAACTTCAGTATCTTCCAGCTTGAACACTGTCGTCGATCTTCTTAGAGACAATTCACATCACTGAAGGAAGCCGTCCAGCCCATGTTGTGATGCTTTGAATTCTTCTGGGGATATTTCTAACTGTGGTGCCATTGCAAGGGCAAATGCCTGAATATCAGCTTTGCACACAACCAAAGCCTTTGCTCTCCTGTTAGCAATCCATTCACAGATGATGTCTTCCAGCTCAGGAAATAATGGTTGCCAACCTGATCCACACTTGCCCTTCTTAGCATTTCCCTCGTCGATCTGTTGACTGAAGTTATTGTATGCTGCTCGGCATTTTCAGACCATTTGGAGATCCAACTTCTTCTCTTTGCAGAAAGCCATCAGATTCTTTCCCTGGGAGTCCTCCATGATTCCTGTCTTGTACTTGATGGAATATCTATTTCTTTTTGCACTAATCTTGTCTGGGGGGGGGGGTTCATTTAAGGCTTATGAGACAGAAGTGGCAACACAAAATGGCAATGGTTAAGAAGACACAACCACACCAGTTTATCAAGTGCGCATGTTTTAAGTTGCATTGTCTGTACTTTGACCAATCAAAGTACACTTGCCAGTGTTTATGGGCCAAGGATCTCAACTGTCAAGTGTGAGTGAGAATTAGGGTTACAGTAAGAATCGTGGAAGACCCTTGGGGAAAGAATC
Source organism: Protopterus annectens (assembly GCF_019279795.1). Lineage (NCBI taxonomy): Eukaryota > Metazoa > Chordata > Ceratodontiformes > Protopteridae > Protopterus > Protopterus annectens. The sequence goes on from NC_056743.1 coordinate 186,134,045, forward strand.
TTACGACTTTCTGCAAAGAGAAGAAGTTTGGTGTCCGAATGGTCCAAAAATGGCAAGCAGAGTATGATAACCTCAGTCAGCAGGTGTTAATATTATTATTATTTTATAATTCAACATGTCTGTGTTGTTGACTATCTTAACTGGGGCTTATTTTTGGGGTAGGGCTTATACCATGACCACCCTGGAAAACCATTCTAGGCCTTATTCTCTGGTTAGGTCTTATTTATGGAGAAATACTGTAGCTCACCAATGAATTTTTTAAATTAGCACCAGAAGCCATTGCCTTCTCCATATCCATACTTATAAACCGATATATAAAAGAACAGTATATGCCCAAGCTGTGGAAAGTTTCTTACATCATACCTCTGCATAAGGGTGGAACATCCATAGATTTCATTAACTACTGTCTAACAGCCATACTTTCTCTTTTAGTTAAAATCCTTAAAAAAATGCATCCACTCACTTGATTACCTAACAATAAATAATCTCCTAGCATCATCTCAGCATAGTTTTAGACCAAAACACTCCACCTCTACCCTACTTGTCAGCTTTACCAACTCAATCAATCAAATCCAAAATGCTGGACAACTTCCTTCCTCCATCTTTCTTGATACGTCTAAAGCTTTCAACACCATCTCACATCAGAAACGGCTTAAGGAGCTAGCCTCCTTAAACCTTTCCCTCACGGCCCTTCATTGGTTTAAAAACTGTTTGACAGACAACAAGCAGTAAAATGACAAGATGAACTCTCCCTCTTCTACCCATCTCTATTGGTGTTCCCTAAGGATCCATACTTGGCCCTCTACTATTCATCATTTTCGCAAATAAACTCCACTTGGCTTCCAATAATGTAAACATAGCCCAATATGCAAACGACTCCTCACTTATATTGAGACTTGGCTCAAACCCAAAATCTCTGAGTCTAAAATCCTACCTCCAGGATTTTAAACCCTCAGGTATGATTGCACAAATAAAAAGGGTGGAGGCATTGCTATTATCTATTCTAACTTACTCACCATAATCCCTTATGCAAACCCTATTTCTCAATTCGCTAATGCTGAATTAGAAATGAGCTTTCTGAAAGTCAATAATCATAAGAATCTCTGTATCTTCACCCTATATATCCTACCTGGAATTAACATCCCAATTCTCGAAGAAATCTTCTTGTGGACCTTAACCAACATAAACAATAAAAACTACATTCTAGGTGATGTAAACATCAATTGGGAAAACATTAATACCTCCACACCCACTCTATCAACCTCTTCAACGTCAACTAAATAATTCACTCTGTAACCAGACCCAGTAAAACTAAATCCTCTGGTTCTACCCTGGACTGGATCTTATTCCCTCACCCCAGTAAAATTATCGACTCCGGTACTATTCCTGATTCTATCAGTGACCACCTCTCAGCCTTTGCCCTACGCTCAACATCCTCCCCCCTCACCAACACCATTACATACACACACGAAACCTCAGTAACTTCAGTCCCATCTCATTCTCAAATTCCCTTAAAGAAATGAACTGGAACATTCTAAAAACCCTTCCTCTTGATAACACCTATTTCAATTCCATCTTTCTAAATACTCTTAATAGTCTAGCTACAATAAGAACTAAAAGAATAAAAATCAATACGGCTCCATGGCTAGCCAAAGACACCAAACAACTTATGAACCAAAGGGACAAAGCCTGAAAACTATACCAAAAGAACAAACTGCCTGAAACCCTTCTAGAATACACACAACTCCATAACCTTGCAAAAAAAACAAATCATTAGAGGCCAAAAATCTTACTACCTCAAACTCCAGACCAATCACGCAAACAATCCAAAGAAATTCTGGAACTCCATATTTGTTCTTCTCAACCCAGTCACCAAGAACAACCCTTACCCAGACTCCAGCAAATCTCATCAAGAATTAGCTTCATTATTTAACTCTTTCTTTATTAACTCTATATCTGAACTCACTAAAACCTTTCCTAGGAATAATCACCCCTCTCAGTCTAGTTCTTTTACCACCACCCCCTCCACCCCTCCTACTGTCCCTGAATCACCTCCTATCTTCGACCTTAAGCCCATCTCAACCAACTACATAAAAAGACCACTCTTCAAAATAAAACTTTGCTCTAACACCCCTGACAGCATGCTGTCACACTTTCTTAAGCTTGCTGCTGATGGGATTGCTTATCTCATTAGCATCCTAATTAACAGATCCATTCAGGAATCCTACGTCCCCAAACTCTGGCATAAGGCCTACATCCTTTCTCTCCATAAAGGCAGCAAAAACACCATCATCTCTAACTTCTGTCCCACAGCTATTTTCTCTCCAATCTCAAAAATCCTGGAAAAATGCATTCACCTACAACTTATGCCCTATTTAACCCAATACCATATCCTTACCCCAACCCAACACAGATTTCGTCCAGGAAATAGTACTACAACAGCCCTCTTTTCTTTCCTTGATACTGTCAGTCATGCCCGAGACACTGGGAAAGTATTATCCACTGTGCTTTTAGATCTTTCCACAGCAAATGGTACTGCTTCCCATTCCTACCTTCTGAGCCATCTTTCAAATCTCAGTCTTTCTCAAATTACCCTATTCTGGTTCTGTAGCTACTTGTCCAACAGATCACAGGCTATAAAATGGAGAAAAGACATCTCTTCTTTTCTCCATATCCCCACAGATGTGCCCCAGGGATCCATAGTGGGTCCTATGCTGTTTAATATTTTTATCAACAATTTTCACTCTACCATTCCCAGTTCTACAGTAATTCAGTATGCAGATGACTCAACATTAGTGTGCTCTACTACTAATCTCCCTGAACTTTTAACAAAAACTCAGATCGTCTTCTCAACCACCGAAGCCTGGATGCTCCAAAACCATCTTTCTCTAAATGCCAATAAATCCAAAATATTAATATTTGCACCTTCAACATCTTTCCCTTTACACAAAACCTCCTTCCTAGTACTAAGCCAAAACAACACCCCTATCAAAGTCATTCCCCATGCTAAAGTACTAGGAGTTATGATAGATGAGCAACTAAAATTCGACAACCATGTCCTTCAAAACATAAAGAAAACCCATCAAAAGCTTTGTATGCTCTACAGGAACAATTGCTTCCTTTCACCCCACTCTAAACATAAACTTGCCTCAACTTACCTCCTTCCCTCCCTTATGTATGGCGCTCCCCTGCTAATAAACCTGTCAACCCCTCTCACTTCCAGGTTAGAAACCTGCTATAACAAAATATCCAAATTTGCCATTAACTCTAAGTAATCCTCCCATCACTGTAAAGCCCTCCACTCTCTAAAGTGGCTAGAATTATCTAACTACCTAGATTACCCTCAGCTGATCACAGCCCATAGACTTCTCTTCAACCCTACTAAATGCCCCGCTCTTTCTGACATCCTTCCCCCTACCAACCTAATAGAACACTCAGATCTGAAAATCAAAACCTAATTAATGTTCATAAACCTAAACGTTCATCTGGACAGTTACTCCTCTCTTGTTCCTTAGACAAAAAATGGAACTCTCTTCCTCCTACCCTTAGGACAATGCAGAACCTGAAAAACTTTAAAACACGCCTCCATTCTTACCTTTTCTCTAAATGGAAATCAACCTGCTTCCTTCCAACCTAACACATCCCTTACTCTCCTGTTCCTCACTGCTACGTCAATAATTACTTTCTATTACCAAGACACCTTTATAGAAACACTATTATGGCTAATTAGGAATTTTAACCATCTGTTTACTGATATCAATCTAAATGCAACCATATATATGATTTGCAATGCTATTGTGTGTTGCACTACATTACTATTACATTACTGTGATATTATTGGATGTTTCACTATGTTATTGTGATTATTTCTGCTCGTTACCATTATGCAGACATGCTTTATTGTATTTGTGTTGTAAAGCTTTTCTCCCTGGGCCTCCATTGGCCTAGCGGACTTCCCCAGTCACCAAACTGTAAATAAATAAATAAATAAATGATATGCTCTTTCCCTGAACTCCTTCAAACTACTTAAAAAAACTTTTCTTGACATCGAAAATTTCCTCTCCGACTGCCAACTTACCCTGAACCCCCAATAAAACTAAAGTCATGCTCTTCACAAACAAAAAATATCACTCAGTACATCCTACCTTCATCATCCACTCCACCAACAGAACTAAAATTGAACCTGCCAAGTACAGCAAACTCCTTGATGTTACTATCGATAATCACAGATTTGATAAACACATAGCTACTACAATCAAAAAGGTACACATCAAACTAGGGTCACTCTGTACGGTCAAACCTTTCCTCACTAATGTCACCAAAAATCCATAGGCAACACACACTTACTATCCTGCCTGCTGTATGCCTCACCTATACTCACTAATCTTGGGAAAAGAAATCTAAGTAAGAAGGAACCTTGTTATAACAAAATAGCAAAATTTGCCACTGACCTCCATTACAGATCACACCACTGTAACACACTACACCATCTAAAATAGTTGGAACTTCTAAACCTACTAACGGTCAACCAACTAAACTTCACACATAATGTCTTTCTCCACCATAGCAACTGCACAGCTATAAAAGACATGTTCACCTCTACAGCACCAAGAGAGCCCTAAGAACAACCAGCAAACTACTTCTAGAAGTAACAAAATACAGCAATTACCATGGTGACTCCCTCATATCAAACAAGATAGCCAAAATCTGGAATTCCATACCCCAAACAATCATCAACACTAACAATGCAGCAAAGTTTAAAACACTTCTGAGAGAACACCTTAAAAATAAAGGGTTATGCTCTTGCACCAACCCTGGATGACCAATCCCCTTCTCTACTACTTCCCTTTTTTCCACCCTCTTTTTCAAACATTCTCTTAAATTCATTGTCCAAAAATGTTCCCTCTTGCTTTCTCCTTTTATCCCCTCACTGAATCCTGCCTGACCCTCCTTTCTCCTCTCACCCCTCTCTACTTTCAAACTACTCCCTCAGTTTTACCACATTTGTTCTTCAGTACTTCTGTCAGTCTATTACCAAAAAGCTCTGACAATTACACTAGGATCTCTATTTCCCAACAATACTTCCACAGTATTAGGTTCACCCACTTTTTTTTTTTTCAGTTTGCTACCTCTGTACTATTAATTTCACTTCTCTGCTGTACCCCTCTAAGCTCACGTTATTCAGTTTGTCTCAGTCTTACAATCTCTCTTTCCATCAACACAATTTCCATGTCACATCTACTAACAATACTACGACTGCTGTCAACTAACATTTACCCTAAACCACCACCCTAATACCAGTTTTATCAGTTTTATTTTAAATGTTTAAACTTTTAACTAATTATCATAATTAACACCAGGAGTGGTCGATTAAGTGATCACCTGATGTATGTATAATGATATAAAATGGTTTTACTTTTCACTGAGCCGTATCTTGATAAAGCCTGGTAGGAACCAGGCGAAAGCGCTTGATTAATTCTTCTGTTTTTATTCATTAAAGTTATTTAACTTCAGTTTATTTCTGGTTGTATCACATTTGTGATTCCTGGACTGAGTGTTTCTACCCGTGGAGCTGCTTTTTACTTGGTTTTTGTACTCGTTTTTACGTCAGTTGGATTAGTTTTATTTCTCCATGGCAGAAGACTTGGACCAGGCTGATTTTTTAAATACACCGATTTTACTCCATAATGAACCGGATGATGTTCCAGTTTCACGCGGAGAATTTAACCAAGTCTTATCGTTGTTAACACAAATGAACAAACTATTAAATTCACGCAATGCTAGCCGCACTTACTTGCTACCTGGAAACCAACAACAAGGACTGAATACAAAGCGTACGCCACCACCACTAGGGGAGCCGAATGGCATGTTTAGAGTGACACTTCCTGACGAGATCTTATTGGTCGGAACAGATCTTCAGGAACAGCAAGCCAGAGTGCAATCGAGCTGCGTCAATGGGAATGGTGGTCAGCGTAAGGATTTTAACTTTCATGCTTGGACTGAGCAGCAATTTTCTTTCAAACAAGGTACTGTTTTGAGTTCTCAAAAGCATTACAATTGTATGGAGCGTGACTTTGATAAACTAAATGATAAATTATACGCTTACAAGAACACGCAACTGGAGATAGACTATTTGAGAGAGTGTGTTCGTGTGCAACGTATTCCGAAAGGACTACGTTTCACGTTTCCAAACAACGCTGTGTTGGGCTCCAACTTATACACGAAGTTGGTGGAACTGTTCGATAAAACTGGTTTGGAAATGTTGGATCTCATGATCCAAGATTATGAAACTAAAGCTAACTTTTTACTGAATGAACTAACAACATTAAATGACAGTATCGTCAAAGACAAGATCTTTCCTAGTATTAAACAATGTTATGATAAAGTGGTGGTGTTGTTCTAATGTACAACTGGGCATATGAAACATATATTCATATTTTGCTACACGATGCTGACACTTATGAACTATTTTCTAGGAATGAAGTGAACATTGCGTACTCTAAGATCAACTTTATGTTAATGGATAACTTGATGCAAGGTGCCATTAATGAGAAATTACATAACTATTTGCATGTCCCAAAACCTAGGATCCCGGTAATTTTTGGGATTCCAAAAGTGCACAAAGGTCTGAACCCTTTAAAATTCAGACCTATAGTAGCAGGAGCCGGGAGTATTACAGAGCCTTTAGGGAAATACATCGATCAGACACTAAAAGAATTTGTTTCAACCATAAAATATATTTGTAAAGACTCCTGGGAATTTCTTAATGATGTCCAACAAAATTTTTACAACCCAGGGATATTAATGGTAACTATTGACATCATAGAGCTATTTCCCAGTATTCCTCATTCAATAGGTATAGATTGGTTTAATGAAATTTTGACAACACAATCTGACCTAAGTAATAACACGGTTAGGCTAATAGTGGAATTCATGGAAGTAGTTCTTGAGAATAACTTCATCTATTTTAATGGAGAAGTATTCGGCAAAAGAAAGGTGTAGCGATGGGTGCTCCATGTGCCTCAACATACTGTGAACATAGTATTATACTATTGGGAAAATAAATACGTCTTTTCATCTGGTTGGGCTGAGCATATTACTAACTACAAACGTTACCTGGATGACATCTGCATATTATGGGATGGTGACATGGACAGTTTTTCAAATTTCATCACGTACATTAATTCCACTACAGATTTTTTGGCTTTCACACATAATGTGAGCAAAAATTCTTTACATTATTTAGATGTTTTTTTATTCAAAGATTATGTCAACAACTTTTTCCAATCCCAAATATATAGAAAGACGACTTTTTCCAACACATTCTTACATTTTGATAGTGGGCACCCTTTTTATCAGAAAAAGGGTATAATAAAAGGTCAACTCATTCGTGCATCCAGGATGTCAAGTACTCAAGATTTATTTCTTAAAGAAGTTGACTTTTTAAAAAACTCTTTCTTGAGAGAGGCTATCCAGTCTATCTTGTGGATAATTTAGCTAAAGAGGTTCTTGATAACAGGGAATCTAAGTATCCACCATTACTTGGGAAAGGTAAGATTTTAGAGCACACTCAAGAGGCTGACCGACAATTGTCATATAATAACTTTGTGTATACATACACTAGGGACTCCCAACAGGTAGAAAAGACTATTTTGACATATTGGCCAGTTTTGACATTACAGGAGGACATTAACAAAATTGTACCCGCCAAGCCTGGATTCACAAGAAAGAGAGATATTAATCTAAAGGGACTATTTGAGAATAAAAATAACAGAAAAACACATTCACATTTTTCTAACAAGGTAGGTACCTACAAATGTGGTGCATGCAACCAGTGTGTACACATATACAATAATAATAGTTTACACATTCCCTCTAGGAACTTTAAGATTAGTACAACAAAATATTTTAACTGCACATCAAAAGGGGTGGTTTACCTCGGTGTTTGCATGGATTGTCACAGTTTTTATGTTGGCAAGACCGAGTGCCACTAAGAAAAAGGATTTATGAGCATCTATACGAAATTAGTAAGAAGAAAGATACTAATGCTTTTTTTAAACATTTAATGCAATGTATTAACATGCATCTAAAATTCCTTGTCCTAGACCAGGTCACCCAGGATCCCAGAGGAGGGGACTGGGAGACTCATCTAGAGCATAAAGAACTTTTGTGGCAATTGAAATTAAATGCAGCAAGACCCCCAGGTCTAAATGATAGCATCAGTATAGCAAGTGCACTAAAGCTTAGCAGGGAGAAATTATGAGTAAACAAAAGACTGTTTTGAAAATGCCAGGTAATCAACAGGCAGTTAGTTAATGATGAATTTTTATTTTATGTTATTAACTTTCAACCAGAAGTACATGTTTTTACTATAAGGATTTATATTTAGAACATTTTAAGTGCATATTTGTATATATTTTTTAATATTTGTTCTTAGTATTTGCACTTTTAAAAAATTGTTATTTAACACACTGCATGAATTATTAGTGGTTTGCATTAACTACTTATATGTATTTATTTCTACAATATTTTTTGACACACAAGGTATCTAGATAGTTTTTAAAACAACGTGTTATTGCAGTATTATTGACTTGCAGGGAGTACAAATATTTTAACACCTTAAAATATACTTCAAAGACACCTTAAAAAATGTTTAAACTTTTAACTAATTATCATAATTAACACCAAGAGTGGTTGATTAAGTGATCACCTGATGTATGTATAATGATATAAAATGGTTTTACTTTTCACTGAGCAGTATCTTGATAAAGCCTGGTAGGAACCAGGTGAAAGCGCTTGAATAATTCTTCTGTTTTTATTCATCAGTGCTACTACTGCTAACATTTACCTTATAGTCCCATCTACTATCAGTGCTACAACTGCTGTTAACTAACATTTACCTTATTGTCACATCTACTACCAGTGCTACTACTGCTAATATTTACCTTATTGTCACATCTACTATCAGTGCTATTAATGCTAACTAACATTTACTATCAGTACTAATACTGCTAATATTTACCTTATTGTCACATCTACTATCAGTGTTACTATAGCTGTTAATTAACATTTACCTTATTGTCACATCTACTATCAGTGCTACTACTACTAACATTTACCTACATGTCACACCTACTATCAGTACTACTACTGTTGTTAACTAACATTTACCTTATTGTCACATCTTCTACCAGGGCTACTACTGCTAATTAACATTTACATTACTGTCACATCTGCTATCAGTGCTACTACTGCTGTTAACTAACATTTACCTTATTGTCACATCTACTATCAGTGCTACTACTGTTAACTAACATTTACCTTATTGTCAAATCTACTATCAGTACTACTACTACTGCTGTTAACTAACATTTACCTTATTGTCATATCTACTATCACTGCTATTACTACTAACATATACCTTATCTACTATCAGTGTTACTACTGCTAACATGTACCTTAATGTCACATCTACTATCACTGCTAACATTTATCTTATTGTCACATCTACTATCAGTGCTACAACTGCTGTTAACTAACATTTACCTTATTGTCACATCTACTATCAGTGCTATTAGTGCTAACTAACATTTACCATATTGTCACATTTACTATCAGTACTACTACTGCTAACATTTACCTTATTGTCACATCTACTATCAGTACTACTACAGTTGTTAATTAACATTTACCTTATTGTCACATCTACTATCAGTGCTACTACTGCTAACATTTACCTTATTGTCACATCTACTATCAGTACTACTACTATTGTTAACTAACATTTACCTTATTGTCATATCTTCTACCAGGGCTACTACTGCTAATTAACATTTATATTACTGTCACATCTGCTATCAGTGCTACTACTGCTGTTAACTAACATTTACCTAATTGTCACATCTACTATCAGTGCTACTACTGTTAACTAACATTTACCTTATTGTTAAATCTACTATCAGTACTACTACTACTGCTGTTAACTAGCATTTACCTTATTGTCACATCTACTATCAGTACTACTACTGCTGTTAACTAACATTTACCTTATTGTCACATCTACTATCAGTACTACTACTATTGTTAACTAACATTTACCTTATTGTCACATCTGCTATCCGTGCTACTACTGGTGTTAACTATCGTTTACCTTATCGTCCCATCTACTATTAGCACAATTACTGCTAACATTTACCTTATTGTTACATCTACTATCAGTACTACTATTGCTAACATTTACCTTACGGTCACATCTATTATCTGTACTACTTCTGCTAACTAACATTTACCTTATTGTAACATCTACAATCAGTGCTACTATTGCTAACATTTACCTTATTGTCACATCTGCTATCAGGGCTATTACAAACATATTCCTTATTGCCACATCTACTATCAGTGCTACTACTGCTAACTAACATCTACCCTATTGCCACATCTACTATCAGTGCTACTACTGCTGTTAGCTAACATTTACCTTATTGTCTCATTTACTATCAGTCCTACTGCTATCTAACATTACCTTACTGTCGCATCTACTATCAGTGCTATTACTACTAACATTTACCTTATTGTCACATCTACTATCAGTGTTACTACTGCTGTTAACTAACATTGACCTTATTGTCACATCTACTATCAGTGTTACTACTGCTAACTAACTTTTACCTTATTGTCACATCTATTATCAGTGCTACTACTGCTGTTAACTAACATTTACTTTATTGTCACATCTACTATCACTGCTACTACTGCTAACTAACATTTACCTTGTTGTCACATCTACTATCAGTGCTACTACTGCTGTTAACTAACATTTACCTTATTGTCACATCTACTATCAGTGTTACTACTGCTGTTAACTAACTTTTACCTTATTGTCACATCTATTATCAGTGCTACTACTGCTGTTAACTAACATTTACTTTATTGTCACATCTACTATCACTGCTACTACTGCTAACTAACATTTACCTTGTTGTCACATCTACTATCAGTGCTACTACTGCTGTTAACTAACATTTACCTTATTGTCACATCTACTATCAGTGCTACTACTGCTAACTAACATTTACTTTATTGACACATCTAACATCCATGCTACTACTGCTGTTAACTAACATTTACCTTAATGTCACACGTACTATCAGTACTACTACTGCTGTTAACATTTACCTTATTGTCACATCTACTATCAGTGCTACTACTGCTAATTAACATTTACCTTATTGTCGCATCTGGTATCAGTGCTACTACTGCTGTTAAGTAACATTTACCATATTGTCACATCTACTATCAGTACTACTACTGCTAACTCACATTTACCTTATTGTCCCATCTATCTTCAGTACTACTACTGCTAACTAACATTTACTTTATTTTCACTTCTACTATCAGTACTACTACTGCTAACTAACATTTACCTTATTGTCCCATCTACTATCAGTCCTACTACTGCTAACATTTACCTTATTGTCACATCTACTATGTGTACTACTACTACTTCTAACTAACATTTACCTTACTGCCACATCTACTATCAGTGCTACTACTGCTGTAAACTAACATTTACCTTGTTGTTACATCTACTATCAGTACTACTACTGTTAACTAACCTTTACCAAATTTCAAATCTACTATCAGTGCTACTACTGCTAACTAATATTTACCTTATTGCTACATCTACTATCAGTGCTACTACTGCTAACTAACCTTTACCTTATTGTCATATCTACTATCAGTGCTACTACTGCTAATATTTACCTTATTGCTACATCTGCTATCAGTGTCGCTACTGCTGACTAACATTTACCACATTGCCCATATACTATCAGTACTACTACTAACTAAAATTTACCTTATTGTCACATCTATCAGTGCTACTACTACTGTTAACTAACATTTACCATAATGTCACATCTACTATCAGTACTACTACTGCTGTTAAAAAACATTTACCTTATTGTCACATCTAGTATCAGTTCTACTACTGCTAACTAACATATACCTTATTGTGAAATCTACTATCAGTGCTACTACTGCTGTTAACTTACAGTTACCTTATAGTCACATCTACTATCCAAACTACTTCTGCTGTTAACTACATTTACCTTATTGTTACATCTACTATCAGTGCTACTACTGATAACTAACAATTACCTTATTGTCACATCTACTATCAGTGCTATTACTGCTGTTTACTAACATTTACCTTACTGCCACATCTACTATCAGTGCTACTGTTAGTGTTAACTAACATTTACCTTAATGACACATCTACTATGAGTGCTACTACTGCTAAGATTTACCTTATTGTCACATCTACGTTCTGTACTACTACTGCTGTTAACTAACATTTACCTTATTGTCACATCTACTGTCAGTACTACTACTGCTAACTAACATTTACCTTATTGTCACATCTACTATCAGTACTACTACTGCTAACTAACATTTACATTATTGTCACATCCACTATCAGTACTACTACTGCTAACATTTACCTTACTGTCACATCTACTATCAGTGCTACTACTGCTGTTAACAAACATTTACCATATTGTCACATCTACTATCTGTGCTACTACTACTAACATTTACCTTGTTGTCACATCTACTATCTGTGCTACTACTGCTAACTTACATTTACCTTATAGTCACATCTACTATCCGTACTACTACTTCTGTTAACTAACATTTACCTTATTGTTGCATTTACTATCAGTACTCTTACTGCTAACTAACATTTACCTTATTGTCCCATCAATTATCCGAAGTACTACTTCTGTTAATTAACATTTATCTTATTGCCACATCTACTACCAGTGCTACTGCTGTTGTTAACTAACATTTGCCTTATTGTCACATCTACTGTCTGTGTTACTACTGCTAACATTTACCTTATTGTCACATCTACTATCAGTGCTACCACTGCTAACATTTACCTTATTGTCACATCTATTATCAGTGCTACTACTGCTGTTAACTAACATTTACTTTATTGTCACATCTACTATCACTGCTACTACTGCTAACTAACATTTACCTTGTTGTCACATCTACTATCAGTGCTACTACTGCTGTTAACTAACATTTATCTTATTGTCACATCTACTATCAGTGCTACTACTGCTAACTAACATTTACTTTATTGACACATCTAACATCAATGCTACTACTGCTGTTAACTAACATTTACCTTAATGTCACACGTACTATCAGTACTACTACCGCTGTTAACATTTACCTTATTGTCACATCTACTATCAGTGCTACTACTGCTAATTAACATTTACCTTATTGTCGCATCTGGTATCAGTGCTACTACTGCTGTTAAGTAACATTTACCATATTGTCACATCTACTATCAGTACTACTACTGCTAACTCACATTTACCTTATTGTCCCATCTATCTTCAGTACTACTACTGCTAACTAACATTTACTTTATTTTCACTTCTACTATCAGTACTACTACTGCTAACTAACATTTACCTTATTGTCCCATCTACTATCAGTCCTACTACTGCTAACATTTACCTTATTGTCACATCTACTATGTGTACTACTACTTCTAACTAACATTTACCTTACTGTCACATCTACTATCAGTGCTACTACTGCTGCAAACTAACATTTACCTTGTTGTTACATCTACTATCAGTACTACTACTGTTAACTAACCTTTACCTAATTTCAAATCTACTATCAGTGCTACTACTGCTAACTAATATTTACCTTATTGCTACATCTACTATCAGTGCTACTACTGCTAACTAACCTTTACCTTATTGTCATATCTACTATCAGTGCTACTACTGCTAATATTTACCTTATTGCTACATCTGCTATCAGTGCCGCTACTGCTGACTAACATTTACCACATTGCCCATATACTATCAGTACTACTACTAACTAAAATTTACCTTATTGTCACATCTATCAGTGCTACTACTACTGTTAACTAACATTTACCATAATGTCACATCTACTATCAGTACTACTACTGCTGTTAAAAACATTTACCTTATTGTCACATCTAGTATCAGTTCTACTACTGCTAACTAACATATACCTTATTGTGAAATCTACTATCAGTGCTACTACTGCTGTTACCTTACAGTTACCTTATAGTCACATCTACTATCCAAACTACTTCTGCTGTTAACTACATTTACCTTATTGTTACATCTACTATCAGTGCTACTACTGCTAACTAACAATTACCTTATTGTCACATCTACTATCAGTGCTATTACTGCTGTTTACTAACATTTACCTTACTGCCACATCTACTATCAGTGATACTGTTAGTGTTAACTAACATTTACCTTAATGACACATCTACTATGAGTGCTACTACTGCTAAGATTTACCTTATTGTCACATCTACGTTCTGTACTACTACTGCTGTTAACTAACATTTACCTTATTGTCACATCTACTGTCAGTACTACTACTGCTGTTAACTAACATTTACCTTATTGTCACATCTACTGTCAGTACTACTACTGCTAACTAACATTTACCTTATTGTCACATCTACTATCAGTACTACTACTGCTAACTAACATTTACCTTATTGTCACATCCACTATCAGTACTACAACTGCTAACATTTACCTTACTGTCACATCTACTATCAGTGCTACTACTGCTGTTAACAAACATTTACCTTATTGTCACATCTACTATCTGTGCTACTACTACTAACATTTACCTTGTTGTCACATCTACTATCTGTGCTACTACTGCTAACTTACATTTACCTTATAGTCACATCTACTATCCGTACTACTACTTCTGTTAACTAACATTTACCTTATTGTCGCATTTACTATCAGTACTCTTACTGCTAACTAACATTTACCGTATTGTCCCATCAATTATCCGAAGTACTACTTCTGTTAATTAACATTTATCTTATTGTCACATCTACTACCAGTGCTACTGCTGTTGTTAACTAACATTTGCCTTATTGTCACATCTACTGTCAGTGTTACTACTGCTAACATTTACCTTATTGTCACATCTACTATCAGTGCTACTACTGCTAACATTTACCTTAATGTCACATCTACTATCAGTGCTAGTACTGCTGTTAACTAACATTTACCTTATTGTCACATCTACTATCAGTGCTACTACTGCTGTTAACTAACATTTACCTTATTGTCACATCTACTGTCAGTGCTACTACTGCTAATATTTACCTTATTGTCACATCTACTATCAGTATTACTACTGCTAACTAACATTTACCTTATTGTCACATCTACTATCAGTACTACTACTGCTAACTAACATTTACCTTAATTGTCACTTCTACTATCAGTACTACTACTGCTGTTAACATTTACCTTATTGTCTCATCTACTATCAGTGCTACTACTGCTAATTAACATTTACCTTATTGTCACATCTGGTATCAGTGCTACTACTGCTGTTAAGTAACATTTACCATATTGTCACATCTACTATCAGTACTACTACTGCTAACTAACATTTACCTTATTGTCCCATCTATCATCAGTACTACTACTGCTAACTAACATTTACCTTATTTTCACTTCTACTATCAGTACTACTACTGCTAACTAACATTTACCTTATTGTCCAATCTACTATCAGTCCTACTACTGCTAACATTTACCTTATTGTCACATTTACTATCAGTACTACTACTGCTGTTAACTAATATTTACCTTATTGTCACATCTACTATGTGTACTACTACTTCTAACTAACATTTACCTTACTGTCACATCTACTATCAGTGCTACTACTGCTGTAAACTAACATTTACCTTGTTCTTACATCTACTATCAGTACTACTACTGCTAACTAACCTTTACCTTATTGTCATATCTACTATCAGTGCTACTACTGCTAACTAATATTTACCTTATTGCTACATCTACTATCAGTGCTACTACTGCTAACTAACCTTTACCTTATTGTCATATCTACTATCAGTGCTACTACTGCTAACATTTACCTTCTTGCTACATCTGCTATCAGTGTCGCTACTGCTGACTAACATTTACTACATTGCCCATATACTATCAGTATTACTACTAACTAAAATTTACCTTATTGTCACATCTATCAGTGCTACTACTACTACTAACTAACATTTACCGTAATGTCACATCTACTATCAGTACTACTACTGCTGTTAAAAAACATTTACCTTATTGTCACATCTAGTATCAGTTCTACTACTGCTAACTAACATATACCTTATTGTGAAATCTACTATCAGTGCTACTACTGCTGTTAGCTTACAGTTACCTTATAGTCACATCTACTATCCAAACTACTTCTGCTGTTAACTACATTTACCTTATTGTTACATCTACTATCAGTGCTACTACTGCTAACTAACAATTACCTTATTGTCACATCTACTATCAGTGCTATTACTGCTGTTAACTAACATTTACCTTACTGCCACATCTACTATCAGTGCTACTGTTACTGTTAACTAACATTTACCTTAATGACACATCTACTATGAGTGCTACTACTGCTAACATTTACCTTATTGTCACATCTACTGTCAGTACTACTACTGCTGTTAACTAACATTTACCTTATTGTCACATCCACTGTCAGTACTACTACTGCTAACTAACATTTACCTTATTGTCACATCCACTATCAGTACTACTACTGCTTACATTTACCTTACTGTCAAATCTACTATCAGTGCTACTACTGCTAACAAACATTTACCTTTTTGTCACATCTACTATCTGTGCTACTACTATTAACTAACATTTACCTTATTGTCACATCTACTATCTGTGCTACTACTGCTAACTTACATTTACCTTATAGTCACATCTACTATCCGTACTACTACTGCTGTTAACTAACATTTGCCTTATTGTCACATCTACTATCAGTACTCCTACTGCTAACTAACATTTACCTTATTGTCCCATCAATTATCCGAAGTACTACTGCTATTAATTAACATTTATCTTATTGTCACATCTACTACCAGTGCTACTGCTGTTGTTAACTAACATTTACCTTAATGTCACATCTACTGTCAGTGTTACTACTGCTAACATTTACCTTATTGTCACATCTACTATCAGTGCTACCACTGCTAACATTTACCTTAATGTCACATCTACTATCAGTGCTAGTACTGCTGTTAACTAACATTTACTTTATTGTCCCATCTACTATCAGTACTACTACTGCTAACTAACATTTACCTTTATTGTCACTTCTACTATCAGTACTACTACTGCTAACTAACATTTACCTTACTGTCCTATCTACTATCGGTGCTACTACTGCTAACATTTACCTTATTGTCACATCTACTATCAGTGCTACTACTGTTAACTAACATTTACCTTATTGTCAAATCTACTATCAGTACTACTACTGCTGTTAACTAACATTTACCTTATTGTCACATCTACTATCAGTACTACTACTGCTGTTAACTAACATTTACCTTATTGTCACATCTACTGTGAGTGCTACTACTGCTGATAACTAACATTTACCTTACTGTCACATCTACTATCAGTGTGACTACTACTGTTAACTAACACTTACCTTAATGTCACATCTACTATCAGTTCTACTACTGCTAACATTTAACTTATTGTCAAATAAACTATCAGTATTACTACTAACATTTACCTTATTGTCACATCTACTATCAGTACTACCACTGCTGTTAACTAACATTTACCTTATTGTCACATCTACTATCAGTACCACTACTGCTATTAAAAAAAACATTTACCTTATTGTCACATCTAGTATCAATGCTGCTACTGCTAAAATGTACTCTATTGTCACATCTACTATCAGTGCTACTATTGCTGTTAACTAACATTTACCTTATTGTCACATCTACTATCAGTACTACTACTGCTGTTAACTAACATTTACCTTATTGTCACATCTACTATCAGTGCTACTACTGCTGTTAACTAAGATTCACCTTATTGTCACATCTACTATCAGTGCTACTACTGCTAACATTTATCTTATTGTCACATCTACTATCACTGCTATTACTACTAACTAACATTTACCTTATTGTCACATCTACTATTGTTCTACAGCTGCTGTTAACTAACATTTACCTTATTGTCACATCTACTACCAGTGCTACTACTGCTGCTAACTAACATTTACCTTATTGTCACATCTACTATCACTGCTATTACTAACTAACATTTACCTTATTGTCACATCTACTATCAGTGCTACAACTGCTAACTAATATTTACCTTATTGTCACATTTACTATCACTACTATTACTGCTAACTAACATTTACCTTATTGTCAAATCTACTACCAGTGGTGCTACTACTACTGCTGTTAACTAGCATTTACCTTATTGTCTCATTTACTATCAGTCCTACTGCTATCTAACATTACCTTATTGTCGCATCTACTATCAGTGCTACTACTGCTAACTAACATTTACCTTATTGTCACATCTACTATCAGAGCTACTACTGCTAACTAACATTTACCTTATTGTCACATCTACTATCAGTGTTACTACTGCTAACTAACATTGACCTTATTGTCACATCTACTATCAGTGTTACTACTGCTAACTAACTTTACCTTATTGTCACATCGACTATCAGTACTACTACTGTTGTTAAAAAACATTTACCCTATTGTCACATGTAGTATCAGTGCTACTACTGCTGTTAACGAACATTTACTCTATTGTCACATCTACTATCAGTACTACTATTGCTGTTAACTAACATTTACCTTATTGTCACATATACTATCAGTACTACTACTGCTGTTACCAAACATTTACCTTATAGTCACATCTACTATCAGTACTACTACTGGTAACTAACATTTACCTTATTGTCACATCTACTGTCAGTACTACTACTGCTGTTAAAAAACATTTACCTTACTGTCACATCTAGTATCAGTGCTACTACTGTTGTTAATTAACATTTACCCTATTGTCACATCTACTATCAGTGCTACTACTGCTAACTAACATTTACCTTATTGTCACATCTACTATCAGTGCTACTTCTACAGCTGTTAACTAACATTTATCTTATTGTCACATCTACTATCAGTGATACTACTGCTGTTAACTAACATTTACCTTATAGTCATATCTACTATCAGTGCTACTACTACTAACATTTACCTTAATGTCACATCTAATATCAGTGCTACTACTGCTAACGTTTACCTTACTGTCACATCTACTATCAGCGCTACTACTGCTAATTAACATTTACCATATTGTCACATCTATCAGTGCAACTACGTCTGTTAACTTAAATTTAACTTGTCACATCTACTGTCAGTACTACTACTGCTAACTAACATTAACCTTATTGTCACATCTACTATCCAAACTACTTCTGCTGTTAATTACATTTACCTTATTGCCACATCTACTTTCAGTGCTACTACTGCTGTTAACTAACATTTACCTTGTTGTTACATATACTATCAGTACTACTACTACTGCAAACTAAGCTTTACCTTATTGTCATATATACTATCAGTGCTACTACTGCTAACTAACATTTACCTTGTTGATACATCTACTATCAGTACTACTACTACTGCTAACTAACCTTTACCTTATTGTCATATCTACTATCAGTGCTACTACTGCTAACTAATATTTACCTTATTGCTACATCTACTATCAGTGCTACTACTGCTAACTAACCTTTACCTTATTGTCATATCTACTATCAGTGCTACTACTGCTAACATTTACCTTATTGCTACATCTGCTATCAGTGTCGCTACTGCTGACTAACATTTACTACATTGCCCATATACTATCAGTACTACTATTAACTACAATTTACCTTATTGTCACATCTATCAGTGCTACTACTACTACTGTTAACTAACATTTACCATAATGTCACATCTACTATCAGTACTACTACTGCTGTTAAAAAACATTTACCTTATTGTCACATTTAGTATCAGTTCTACTACTGCTAACTAACATATACCTTATTGTGACATGTACTATCAGTGCTACTACTGCTGTTAACTTACAGTTACCTTATAGTCACATCTACTATCCAAACTACTTCTGCTGTTAATTACATTTACCTTATTGTCACATCTACTATCAGTGCTACTGCTGCTAACTAACAATTACCTTATTGCCACATCTACTGTCAGTGTTATTACTGCTGTTAACTAACATTTTCCTACTGTCACATCTACTATCAGTGCTAGTGTTACTGTTAACTAACATTTACCTTAATGACACATCTACTATGAGTGCTACTACTGCTAACATTTACCTTATTGTCACATCTACGTTCTGTACTACTACTGCTGCTAACTAACATTTATCTTATTGTCACATCTACTATCACTGCTATTACTACTAACATTTACCTTATTGTCACATCAACTATCAGTGCTATAACTGCTGTTAACTAATATTTACCTTATTGTCACATCTACTATCACTGCTAACATTTACCTTATTGTCACATCTACTATTAGTGCTACAGCTGCTGTTAACTAACATTTACCTTATTGTCACATCTACTACCAGTGCTACTACTGCTGTTAACTAACATTTACCTTATTGTTCCATCTACTATCAGTAGTACTACTGCTAACATCTACCTTGTCGTCACATCTTCTATCAGTGCTACTACTGCTGTTAACTAACATTTACCTTATTGTCACATCTACTATCACTGCTATTACTACTAACTAACATTTACCTTATTGTCACATCTATCAGTGCTACAACTGCTAATATTTACCTTATTGTCATATCTACTATCACTACTATTACTGCTGACTAACATTTTCCTTATTGTCACATCTACTGTTAGTGCTACAACTGCTAACTAACATTTACCTTATCGTCAAATCTACTACCAGTGCTACTACTGCTGTTAACATTTACCTTATTGTTCCATCTATCAGTACTACTACTGCTAACTAACATTTCCCATATTGTCACAGCTACTATCAGTGCTACTACTGCTAACAAGCATTTACCTTATTGTCACATCTACTATCAGTACTACTACTGCTAACTAATATTTACCTTATTGTGACATGTACTGTCAGTGCTGCTACCGCTAACTAACATTTACCTTATTATCACATCTACTATTAGTACTACTACTGCTAACTAAAATGTATCTTGTCACATCTACTATCAGTACTACTACTGCTAACTAACATTTACCTTATTCTCCCATCCACTATCAGTACAAATACTGCTGTTAACTAACATTTATCTTATTTTCACCTCTGCTATCAGTACTACTACTGCTAACTGACATCTGCCTTATTGTCACATCTACTATCAGTACTACTACTGCTAACTAACATTTACCTTATTGACCCATCTATCAAGTACTACTACTGCTGTTAACTAACATTTACCTTATTCTCCCATCCACTATCAGTACTACTCTGCTGTTAACTAACATTTATCTTATTGTTACCTCTACTATCAGTACTACTACTGGTAAATAACATCTGCCTTAATGTCACATCTGCTATCAGTGCTACTACTGGTGTTAACTATCATTTACCTTATCGTCCCATCTACCATTAGCACAATTACTGCTAACATTTACCTTACAGTCACATCTATTATCTGTACTACTTCTACTGTTAACTAACATTTACCTTATTGTCACATCTGCTATCAGTGCTATTACAAACATATGCCTTATTGTCACATCTACTATCAGTGCTACTACTGCTAACTAACATCTACCCTATTGCCACATCTATTATCAGTGCTACTACTGCTGTTAACTAGCATTTAACTTATTGTCTCATTTACTATCAGTCCTACTGCTATCTAACATTACCTTATTGTCGCATCTACTATCAGTGCTACTACTGCTAACTAACATTTACCTTATTGTCACATCTACTATCAATGTTACTACTGCTAACTAACATTGACCTTATTGTCACATCTACTATCAGTGTTACTACTGCTAACTAACTTTTACTTTATTGTCACATCAACTATCAGTACTACTACTGCTGTTAAAAAACATTTACCTTATTGTCACATCTAGTATCAGTGCTACTACTGCTGTTAACGAACATTTACTCTATTGTCACATCTACTATCAGTGCTACTACTGCTGTTAACTAACATTTACCTTATTGTCACATATACTATCAGTACTACTACTGCTGTTACTGAACATTTACCTTATAGTCACATCTACTATCAGTACTACTACTGCTAACTAACATTTACCTTACTGTCACATCTACTGTCAGTAGTACTACTGCTGTTAAAACACATTTACCTTACTGTCACATCTAGTATCAGTGCTACTACTGTTGTTAATTAACATTTACCCTATTGTCACATCTACTACCAGTGCTACTACTGCTAACTAACATTTACCTTATTGTCACATCTACTATAAGTGCTACTAATGCTAACTAACATTTACCTTATTGTCACATATACTAGCAGTACTACTACTACAGCTGTTAACTAACATTTATCTTATTGTCACATCTACTATCAGTGATACTACTGCTGTTAACTAACATTTACCTTATAGTCACATCTACTATCAGTGCTACTACTACTACCATTTACCTTAATGTCACATCTAATATCAGCGCTACTACTGCTAACATTTACCTTACTGTCACATCTACTATCAGTGTTACTACTGCTAACATTTGCCGTATTGTCACATCTATCAGTGCAACTACGTCTGTTAACTTAAATTTAACTTGTCACATCTACTGTCAGTACTACTACTGCTAACTAACATTAACCTTATTGTCACATCTACTATCCAAACTACTTCTGCTGTTAACATTTACCTTATTGTCACCTCTACTATCATTGCTACTACTACTGTTAACTAACATTTACCTTATTGCCACATCTACTATCATTGCTACTACTGCTAACTAACATTTACCTTGTTGTCACATCTACTATCAGTGCTACTACTGCTGTTAACTAACATTTACCTTATTGTTACATCTACTATCACTGCCTCTACTGCTAACTAACATTTACCTTATTGTGACATCTGGTATCAGTGCTACTACTGCTAAGTAACATTTACCATATTGTCACATCTACTATCAGTACTACTACTGCTAACTAACATTTACCTTAATGTCACATGTACTATCATAGGTTCATACTAGGCTATCTGCCCTAGGGCATTTATAAGCCTAGCCAGAATGTGTTTGGCTTTCGCCACCCATTTTAAATTTATTTTGCTATGCCCTTTTTCGAGGTTAGTATACTGCGCCTCTGTCTAACAGTGACACATAAGTGATACCCGGGGTAAACCTATGATCTCCCATCCACTCATCAAGATTCCTCTTGAAGAGAGTCAATGAGGGACTCTGCCTAACCTGGACTGGGATTTTATTCCAGAGTGAAGGGAGCCACTGGGTTATGAATCTGTCCCTCCAGCATGTCCTATTTATTTCAGTGCTGAGGTTCAAGTCTCTCGAGCGCGTAGCTCGATGGGATTTGGATTTTCTGAGGTGCAGCATGTCCATTAATTCCGGGTTGGACATGGCTTTATACGTCAGGCACAGATCGCCTCTGAACAGGCGGTATGCCACTGAGTAGAGCTGGAGTTTCTTTAACCGGGCAGCATATGGCATCTGTTTGAGCCCTTTGATCCTCTTGGTGAGGTACTTTTGGGGTCTTTTCAGTTGCTGCAGGTGTCTGGTAAGGTACATCCCAA
Organism: Protopterus annectens; assembly: GCF_019279795.1. NCBI lineage: Eukaryota > Metazoa > Chordata > Ceratodontiformes > Protopteridae > Protopterus > Protopterus annectens. The sequence continues at coordinate 186,157,787 of NC_056743.1, forward strand.
AAGGGGCATTGTACTCAATTATGGGCCTGATGAGGGATGAGTAAAGAGGCACGATGACGTCCCCTGATCTAGATGTAAATCCCTTCATGATTAGGTGGGCTATATAAAATGATTTTTTAACCACTTTGGCCACGTGGTTGTCAAATGAGAGACTGCTATCAACTTGGGTCCCCAGGTCCCTAATTACTTCTTCTGTACTTAATGGATTACCACCTATGTGGTAATTTGTGGGCACTTTGTTTTTGCCAAAGGGGATGACTATACACTTTTTGGCATTTAGCTTGAGGCCATGGCTCTGGCACCAGTTGTCTGTTTCTATGAGGCCCTTTTGGAGGATGCTTGTGTCGACTGGAGAGCCGATTATGGCACCCAGTTTGCAGTCATCTGTGAACTTGGTCAGCCACAGTCCTTCCGTATTGGCCTGTACCTTCGAGAAATATATACCGAACAAGAGAGGTCCCAGGACTGAGCCTTGTGGGACACAACTTGTAACTGGTTTGGAGTCTGACATGGCTCCAGCAATTCTAACCATGTGGGTTCTGTCCTTGAGCCAGTTTGCAATCCATCTAGTGACATAGGGGTTTATATTTAAGCTGGTGAGCTTATCTATAATGTCTGAGTGGGGTATTGTATCGAAGGCTTTTGCGAGGTCCAGGTAGGCTGTGTGGACCACCTTCCCCTCGTCAATGGCCTTGGTGACTGTTTCAAAGAAATCAACCAGGTTTAAGAGGCAGGATCTGCCCTTAACAAAGCCAAACTGGGTAGGATCCAGTGTTTGTAGGTCCCCAATATCTTTATTTATGAGGTCCATGATGATCCTTTCCATAGCTTTGCAGACCAAGCTAGTCAGGCTTATGGGGCGATAGTTTCCAGGATCCGTTGAGGCACCACCTTTATGGAGAGGGACCACTGTTACTGTACGCCACTCTTTGGGCACATATCCTGTAGTAAGGCTGAGATTGAACAGTAGTTTTATGTTTGGGTTTAGCTCTTCTTGGAGTTCATGTAGGACACCATCTGGTCCCATTGATGCTGTGTTTTTTGCTTTGGAGAGGGCGGCTCTTACCTGAGCATCTGAGATGTCAGGGGGGCAGCACCCTGCTGGGATAGATATTTGCCCTTTGGTGGGAGGGGGTTTGCTGAACCTGTCAGCTAGGATGTTGGCAATGTCTGTGGGTTCGGTGTATTTTTTGTCATTTTGGACTAATTCTGAGCATATCTGGGAATTACCACCCAGGTTCCTAACATAACTAAAGAAAGCCTTGTGATTATCCTTAGTGTCCTGTGCAATTTTTCTCTCGAAGCTGGCCTTAGACAATTTTATGTGTGCCCGTAGTTTTTTGCTAATACTGATCAGTGATGCCTTCCCTTTTTGGGATTTTGCTCTATCATTTAGTAGCTTCCTCCTTCTATTGTATAGTTTGTTTATGGCTGGGGTCCACCAGACAGGACGTCTGCCTTTGGAGGATTGGGTCTTGATTTTATTTGGAATCGCATGATCCATGCATTCCTGAAGGTGTTCATAGAATGCGTTTATAAAGGATTCTGCGGTCTGGGCCGTATTTTCCACAGGCCGGGCTTTGAAGGGTTCCACCTCAGTTTTGAGGAGTGTGAAATTTGCTTTAGAGAAGTTTTTCACTGTGGTTTTCTGGGCAGGGTTGTGGGGTCGGGATGTGAATATCAAGTGAGATTAGTTTATGGTCTGATCTTACCAGTGAGGGATACACTTCTGGTCTGGAGCATAGAGTCCCCATGTTGGTGATGATCAGGTCCAGTATGTTTTCCCCTCTTGTGGGAGTGGTAACAAGTTGTTCCATAGCATTTGAGTTTATAAATTCTAGGAACCTTTGGGCTAGGGTGTTGGAGCTAGAGTAATGCTCCCAGTCTATGTTTGGGTAGTTGAAGTCGCCCAATATAATGGTGTTTGGAGAGACCGTCATATTTTCCAGTGTTCTCAGGAAGGCCGAGTGGGGTACCTGGGTTTGGGAGGGTGGTCTGTAGCAGGCTATAAACTGGAAGGCAGTTTTACCCACTGTTAGTTGCACATGGATAGTCTCTGATGCTTCGTGCTTTGCCATCAACCTGGAGGTGTGGGTATCTTTGATGAATATCGATACTCCCCCTCCTTTTGTGGTTCGGTCCAAGTTTTGGGGCCGAAAAGCATGGTATGAGGTATAACCTGGTAGTGCTGGGGTGCTCTCGGGAGCCCTGAACCAGGTTTCTGTTACTGCACAGATATCGATGTTCTCCATGCTAAGGAGAGTTTCGAGTGCATGCATCTTCAGGTTTAGACTTCTGGCGTTGAGTAGCATTACTCTTAGTTTCTTATCCCTTGTGATACATATGGAGGTGGGTTTGTCTTTTGAGCCTTGCCTAAAAAAGGCACTATGGGGGTAGCAAGAGCCTTTGCCAATATCCAAAAGCCCAGGGGTGACAGGTGCAAGCCGTCCCTAGTGAAGCATCGTGGCTTGTCGAGCATATCATCCCAAGCTGACAGACATTGGATCCCCTTTGAATGACACCAGTACTTAAGCCAATTGTTGAAATTGATCATCTTGTCTTAATATTGTGGCATTATTCTTGGCGAGGGTAAGATGCTACTCAAGGTCAGGGTCATACCAGCCTGGGATACATGCTCAGAGAGCTCCTTCATGTCTCTTTTCATGTAGTCCAGGGAGGTACATCTCAGGTCATTCACACCAGCATGGACAATGACTGAGTCATATTTGTACTTGCCTTGGAGTGACCTGAGTGCTTGTGTTATGTGGCGGATCCTAGCGCCCAACAGGCTGCTCACCATGACTCTCTCCTTGTTCAGCCTAGTGAGCGGGACGTCAGTGTGCCTGACGATAGAGTCACCTATTACAAGTGTATCAGGTGTGTTGTTTAGTCTTAAGGGCTGTGACTGTTCGGCACACTGGCTTTGTGAGATATGTGTTGCACGTGTTTTGTTTTGGGGTAGCGGCTGCTTGGGTGTCTGCTTTGGAGGTCTCTGCTGCTTCGGCAGATCTTTATTTAGAGCCTCCGAGTATGTTTTTGTGTGATTATGTGTTTAGTTTGCTGTCGCGGTAGGTCTATGTGAGACTGGAATTGTAGTGAGTGTGGTTTCCTTCTCCTCCTGACTGGTTATGCCAGTACTGAGTTGAGAGAGCTTAGCCTCCAGTTTGGCTATATGGTTGCATCTCTCACATGTGTTGGAATTTGTTGGAAGGAGGAGAGGGTTGTCTGTGTACATGAGGCAGTTGTAACATTGCCTCAAGATTCCCAGATTCACCAGCTGGACCAGAGAGGAGATTGACAACTGACCTTTGGACATGCTAGAATAATATTGGGAATTCCTTAATAATTGAAAACCAGGGCCAGTGGGGAGTGAGGGTGTAGTGCTTTTAATTTTTAGTGCTGACTTATATAATTGCTTTAGTGAGCAAGTGCCAGGTAACTTAAGTGCAATGTGTTACAGGTAACTTAAATGCAAAACGACAAACAGTAACTTTCTTTCAAGTGAAACAAGGAAATAAGTACAGTAAGCAATGCAGATATCACTAGTGATCCACAGAAGCACTGAGAAGCCGCAGATTAGGTGGAATTAGCTCCAGGGAAATAACAAGCAAACAAACAACAAGCATATAAACAAAGCTAGATTCAGCAGGCCTGGATCTAGTCTATGCTACAGCAAACAAGGTGTACCAATTTCATTAAGATACAGTTCAAATATTCAGGCACTATAAACCTTTAACAAGAAATTCCCAGCTCAGAAGGGCAGAGTCCAGCCTCTTCTCCCACAAGAGTGCAGAACACAAACCTTCTTAATGTAAAATAACTGGCCTGAAGCCCAAGTGCTTAAACCAGAACTAATACACTTTAAGAATAACAGACACTGGGCTCTCAATCAGCAGTTCCCAACTTAGAAGGATGAAAGCTGCCTGTCCTGCCACCACAGTGCATGCCACAAACCTTCCTAATGTAAAACAACTGGTCTGAAGCCCAAGTGCTTAATCCAAAAGACTTAGAAGTACTACTACTGCTGTTAACATTTGCCTTATTGTCACATCTACTATCAGTGCTACTACTGCTACCTAACATTTACCTTATTGTCACATCTGGTATCAGTGCTACTACTGCTGTTAAGTAACATTTACCATATTGTCACATCTACTATCAATACTACTACTGCTAACTAACATTTACCTTATTGTCCCATCTACTATCAGTACTACTACTGCTAACTAACATTTACCTTATTTTCACTTCTACTATCAGTACTACTACTGCTAACTAACATTTACCTTATTGTCCCATCTACTATCAGTGCTACTACTGCTAACATTTACCTTATTGTCACATCCACTATCAGTACTACTACTGCTGTTAACTAACATTTACCTTATTGCCACATCTACTATGTGTACTACTACTTCTAACTAACATTTACCTTACTGTCACATCTACTATCAGTTCTACTACTGCTGTTAACTAACATTTACCTTGTTGTTACATCTACTATCAGTACTACTACTACTGCTAACTAACCATTACCTTATTGTCATATCTACTATCAGTGCTACTACTGCTAACTAATATTTACTTTATTGCTACATCTACTATCAGTGATACTACTGCTAACTAACCTTTACCTTATTGTCATATCTACTATCAGTGCTACTACTGCTAACATTTACCTTATTGCTACATCTTCTATCAGTGTCACTACTGCTGACTAACATTTACCACATTGCCCATATACTATCAGTACTACTACTAACTAAAATTTACCTTACTGTCACATCTATCAGTGCTACTACTACTACTGTTAGCTAACATTTACCGTAATGTCACATCTACTATCAGTACTACTACTGCTGTTAAAAAACATTTACCTTATTGTCACATCTAGTATCAGTTCTACTACTGCTAACTAACATATACCTTATTGTGACATGCTACTACTGCTGTTAAGTTACAGTTACCTTACAGTCACATCTACTATCCAAACTACTACTGCTGTTAATTACATTTACCTTATTATCACAGCTACTATCAGTGCTACTACTGCTAACTAACAATTACCTTATTGTCACATCTACTATCTGTGCTATTACTGCTGTTAACTAACATTTACCTTACTGTCACATCTACTATCAGTGCTACTGTTACTGTTAACTAACATTTACCTTAATGACACATCTACTATGAGTGCTACTACTGCTAACATTTACCTTATTGTCACATCTACTGTCAGTACTACTACTGCTAACTAACATTTACCTTATTGTCACATCTACTGTCAGTACTAATACTGCTAAGTAACATTTACCTTATTGTCACATCTACTATCAATGCTATTACTGCTAACTAACATTTACCTTACTGTCACATCTACTATCAGTACTACTAACATTTACCTTATTGTCACATCCACTATCAGTACTACTACTGCTAACATTTACCTTACTGTCACATCTACTATCAGTGCTACTACTGCTGTTAACTAACATTTACCTTATTGTCACATCTACTATCAGTACTACTGCTGCTTTTAACTAACATTTACCTTATTGTCACATCTACTATCAGTACTACTACTGCTAACTAACATTTACCTTATTGTCACATCCACTATCAGTACTACTACTGCTAACATTTACCTTACTGTCACATCTACTATCAGTGCTACTACTGCTGTTAACTAACATTTATCTTATTGTCACATCTACTATCTGTGCTACTACTGCTAACTTATATTTACCTTATAGTCACATCTACTATCCGTACTACTACTGCTGTTAACTAACATTTACCTTATTGTCACATCTACTATTAATACTCCTACTGCTAACTAACATTTACCTTATTGTCCCATCAATTATCCGAACTACTACTGCTGTTAATTAACATTTATCTTATTGTCACATCTACTACCAGTGCTACTGCTGTTAACTAACATTTACCTTACTGTCACATCTACTATCAGTGCTACTGCTGCTAACAATTACCTTAATGTCACATCTACTATCAGTGCTAGTACTGCTGTTAACTAACATTTACCTTATTGTCACATCTACTGTCAGTGCTACTACTGCTGTTAACTAACATTTACCTTATTGTCACATCTACTGTCAGTGCTACTACTGCTAACATTTACCTTATTGTCACATCTACTATCAGTATTACTACTGCTAACTAACACTTACCTTATTGTCCCATCTACTATCAGTACTACTACTGCTAACTAACATTTACCTTTATTGTCACTTCTACTATCAGTACTACTACTGCTAACTAACATTTACCTTATTGTCCCATCTACTATCAGTGCTACTACTGCTAACATTTACCTTATTGTCACATCTACTATCCATACTACTACTGCTAACTAACATTTACCTTCTTGTCCCATCTACTATCAGTACTACTACTGCTGTTAACTTACATTTACCTTATTGTCACATCTACTATCCATACTACTACTGCTGTTAACTAACATTTACTTTATTCTCACATCTGCTATCAGTGCTACTACTGCTGTTAACTAACATTTACTTTACTGTCACATCTACTATCTGTGCTACTACTGCTAACTAACATTTACCTTACTGTCACATCTAGCACTGCTACTACTGCTGTTAACTAACATTTACCTTGTTGTTACATCTATCAGTACTACTACTGTTAATTAACTTTTACCTTATTGTCACATCTACTATCCAAACTGCTGTTAACTACCATTTACCTTATTGTCACATCGACTATCAGTACTACTACTGCTGTTAAAAAACATTTACCTTACTGTCACATCTAGTATCAGTGCTACTACTGCTGTTAACTAACATTTAATCTATTGTCACATCTACTATCAGTGCTACTACTGCTATTAACTAACATTTACCTTATTGTCACATATACTATCAGTACTACTACTGCTGTTACCGAACATTTACCTTATAGTCACATCTACTATCAGTACTACTACTGCTGTTTACTAACATTTACCTTTTTTGTCACATCTACTGTCAGTACTACTACTGCTGTTAAAAACATTTGCCCAGTGTCGGCTGGTGACTTCAAATCAAAGGGGGGCTGCAGGAGACAGCTGAATGGGTGGGGTCAATGGGGAAGGGGTGTGGCCAACCAGAAAGGGGAGGAGCTATGCTCAAAACTACACAAACTAACTTTAATTAAATACGCTGCCCTGGGTGGCAAACCATCATTATGAGAGTCCAATCAAGACAAAAATTAAGGGTAGAAGAATAAAAATATTTCAATGCATTGGCTGCATGACAGCTTACTTAATATTTAGATGGAAACAAAAGGTTGTGAGGCATGAAAAAATAAATTACTTTTTAAATACATTACTGGAATGCCAGTCAAAATCAAGTACAAGCAAAACCAGAAGCACGCAACTCAAACCACTTCTCCTTGCACTGCATTTCTAATTATAATTTATATTCAGCTTTATTAAAGTGCCAAGTAACATGCTGAAAGTAGAAATCTCTGTGATGCCCCCACTTGTAAAAATGTTTCTTATCCAAAAAAGACCTGCTGCCTGACAGCTATCTACTTGTTTCATGGGGAAAACATGTAAGTAAAAAATGAAAAGCAAACAAGAAACAAGCTCAAGATACATTGCTTAAAGGATTACTGTACAGGTTATGGACCACACATGATTGGCATTCTGTTTAGTTTACAGGTAAAGTCTGTAGAGATGACTGGAAGTCTCCAACAAGTGTAATGAGCTTTTTAAAATAATGGAATCCTGTCCTTTAATACCCAAGGCTTATACATTATCTAGTCAAGTATTCTCTGCATGGCAACAACAGAAAGGCTTTCAATGTTGGCAATTCTTTAACAGTATGCTTATTAAAGCTTACTTGCATCTTACGATCTCAGACAAGCTTACATTATGGTCATTAAAGCATTGCTACTTAAACACAGAGCAACAGGCACTTTGAGTAATAAGCATAAATCAACAGTACAAAAATATGACAGAAACCAGACCTTTCTGCAAAATCAAGGACAGATGAAAAGCCACTGTAGTACTTGTGTCTACCTTGGATGGGGGGGGGGGGGCACTGCACATTTACACTGCATAACTACTCCTTGCCTTGCTTGGACACATCCAGAGTCAGTACATGGTGGAGTGGGGTGCAACAAGTATGTCACAATTTGAAATGTCTCTGGCTGACTGTGATGGCCCTGACACATGTTGTCATACCTCTCAACCTCAGAGCAAGAAATCTGGACAAAGCCATACACAGAACTGGGACAAATGCCCACAAATAAGGACAATTTTTAAATATTGCTCTAATAAACTTAGAAAGATAATAGAATAGGTCTTGCATTAGTGTGACTTTTCTGAAGGGTATAAAATCTGAAACTCAAATGTCTGTCATAATTTTCTAACTTCAGTCTTTAGTGATTTGTCACTAATTTGCCAAAAAACACAATTTTATGAAAAATGGACCAAATGTGATGCAAAAATATAAAATAGCCACACAATACAGCTGGGAACCTGTCAAAGAAGGGACACTTTAATATTAGTACTGCTAACTTGAGCAGCTGACAAAATAAAAGAATATACATGCATTTCAAGTAATCTATAACTTTGATTATTTATTTCTTAATTGTAAACCCTCCATGTTTTCTTCCAAAATTGATATTTTGTGGAGGGATTATTAGGGGGAAAAGCAACATTTTAAGCCAAAATCTGAGACAGTTGAGAGGTTGGCTATGCCTAATTCTATAAAGCAATTTATTTGCATGTACCTCTCAACCTGTTAATGCAGTAAATCTGAACAAGGCCAAATGTACTGGGGCAACATATAAACAGTACTAAAAATTGCTTTTGTATAAATTGAGACAGTTGATAGAATAACAGTTCTTACTTTTGCATGCATTTTTCTGAAGGTTATGAAGTCTGAAACTCAGTGTATCATTATTTAGTGACTTAATTTCTAAATGATTTGCCAGAAAACTACAAATTTTATGAAGAACAAACCAAAAATAAGAAGCAAAAATCTATTCATTCTTTGAAAATCTGGACAGTTGGGAGGTATAGTTCAGCTAGGCCTGTCTGAGTTTGCTGCCCTTCCCCCCTGAAAAAATCACGGTTGAATGGAGCCTCTGCAGCCATTCCAATGAACCATTACTTGGCTATTTCACTCCATTTACCATAAACACTAATGTGCATACTGCTTTACTTGTATGATGAGTTGGACTTCATTTGAAAGTTTTATTTTGTATTTTATAGCACAAACACTAAGTCATCTACTAAACAAAGCAATGCAGTCTCACAATGAAAACTTACCATTAAAACTTTTCTGCCCTTGAAACTCACATTCATTGAGACAGCATTGAAACCCACATTCAAAGAAAATACATTTTGCCAGTGGCAGATAAAGATTAATTTTGGGCTGTTTTCAAATCATAGGCCCCTTGCATATGAAACATACATGTGCTCTTTGATACACCGTCCTCATTGTACTAAATTATATTCCTTGTACAATATATTACAGTTGTTAGAGGGCGTTTTAAATTTGTTTTGAACATTTTTCCAGTAAGCAATGAAACAAAATGCATGCACCCATAATGACAAAACTGCCCAGTTCAGAACATTTATCATAAAAGTCTACTCAGACTTCCGCAGTCCACCATTATCAGTAAATATGCACAATTCTACAGTCCACCATTATCAGTAAATATGCACAATTCTACAGTCCACCATTATCAGTAAATATGCACAATTCTACAGTCCATTATCAGTAAATATGCACTATCTCTGAAGAAGTAAAAGTCATCTAAATAATTCCACATTAAAGAAATCTGTAACTAATGAAGAGGTTGCTGCTAGCAAACACCTTTATATTTCATGGTTTCATTGAAAAATAAAGTGCCTGTTGCCCCTCAGGAATAAATTGCCTATATTACATTAAAAAAATGATAAGCTAGTAATATTGCAAGAGGAAATGGATGGCAAACTGATAACGGACTCATAGTTAGTATTTTCACCAAGGAGAACATTCTCAATACAGCAGCATCCACCCCTTGTGGGAGTAGAACCCACAGCCTTCTGCATCAAAGGCAAGTACACAACTTGTTGTGCTATTAACAAGGTAAACCAACTTCACTTAAGCAGCACTAAACTTCTGTTCCCCTGCAGCTCTCAGCTCCTTGTAAAATCTACTCAATACTCAACTTCAGCACAAGAAAACTGGAAAAGCCAAAATGTATTATGGGGGTCAAAAGCCCAAAAACCAGGGACTCAAACATTGCTTGTATAATCTTGGAAAGTTGCTAGAACCATACATTTTACTGCCAAGCTCCCTGTGCAAAACAGAGCAACATACCACTATTAAATCAGCTGCTTTGTAAAAGAGGAAGACTGAAACTTAAATGGCTATCATTTAGTGAATTCAGTTCTCACCATAGCTGTCAACCTCTTAGTACAAAACACCTGGACAAACCCAGTAATGAGGGAATACAGCCCTCAAACATTCAGTGAATTAAGTTCTTGCCATAGCTGTCAACCTTAGCACAAAAAACCTGGACGAAGCCAATAATGAGGGAATACAGTCCCAAAAATAGGGACAAATTTCAAATATTCATCTTATAAACGTAGAAAATTGCTAGAATAAAAGGTTGTGTTACGGTTGTGTTACTATGTATTTTCTGAAGAACATGAAGTCTGAAATTCAAATGCCTGTCAATTTTACTGCTGACAGAATAAAAACAATTTTCAGCAGAGACCCAGGGAGAAATACTGCAGACACGTCTTTGTAAAATGACAGGGCACCAGAGCAAATCCACACAAACACAGGGAGGAGATGCAGACTCCACACAGAAGGCAACCCAGCCAAGAATCAAACCAGAAAATCTATAGCTGTGAGGCAACAATACTACCACTGCACCATCAAATATGCAAGGACTTAAACATTCAGATTCCTGAAGTCTGAAATTCAAATGCCTGTCAATTTTATTTAACATTTGGTAATCAGGACAGTCTGACTTGGAACAAAAAAAAAAAAAATCAGCAGAGGCCCAGGAAGAAATAATGCAGACATGTCTTTGTAAAATGGGAGGACACAAAAGCAAACCCACACAAACACAGGGAGAAGATAAAGACCCCACAAAGAAGGCACCCCAGCCAAGAAGCAAACCTGAGAACCTGCAGCTGTGAGGCAACAATGCTACAACTGCCCCATCAAATATCAAGCATTGCAACATTTACAAACCACAGATATTATGAGGAACAGATCAGATCAAACATGAGGCAAAAATCTGCAGTTTTTTTTCACAAATAGTGGTGGGTAGGGAATTAAGGTCTTTAACACCTGCATACAAGGTACAGGGTTCAAGCCTGAGGTATTCCCTCACACACACACACACACAAACACAAACACCTGTAGTAGCAAACCTCAAAAACTAAATATACTGCACTGGGTGCCAAACAGTTGTCATGAGAGTCCAATCAAGACAAAGTGAAGTGTAGAAGAATAAAAATATTTCAATGCATTGGCTGCATGACAGCTTAATATCTAGATGGAAACAAAAAAGGTTGTGAGGTATGAAAAAATAAATTACTTTTTTTTAAATACATTAATGGAATGCCAGTCAAAATCAAGTATAAGAAAAACAAGCAGCACTCAACTCAAACCACTTCTTGCACTGCAGTTCTAATTATAATTTATATTCAGCTTTATTAAAGTAATAAGTAACATGCTGAAAGTAGAAATCTCTGATGCCCCCACTTGTAAAAATGTTTCTTATCCAAAAAAAGACCTGCTGCCTGACATCTACTTGTTTCATGGGGAAAACATGATCAAAGTAAAAATGAAAAGCAAACAAGAAATAAGCTCAAGATACATTGCTTAAAGGATTACTGTACAGGTTATAGACCACGTGATTGGCATTCGGTTTATGGTTAAAGCCTGCAGAGATGACTGTCTGTAAGTCTCCAAGTGTAATGAGACTCTTAAAATAATGTAATTCTGTCCTTTATTACAAATACTGGCATATGCATTTCAATACCCAAGGCTTATACATTATCTAGTTAAGTATTCTCTACATGGCAACAGAAAGGCTTTCAATGTTGGCAATTCTTTAACAGTATGCTTATTAAAGCTTACTTGCATCTTGCAATCTCAGCCAAGCTTACCTGATGGTCATTAAAGTATTGCTACTTAAACACAGAGCAACAGGCACTTTGAGTAATAAGCATAAATCAACAGTACAAAAATATGACAGAAACCAGACCATTCTGCAAAAATCAAGGACAGATGAAAAGCCACTCTAGTACTTGTGTCTACCTTGGATGGGTGGGATTCTCTGCACATTTACACTGCATAACTACTCCTTGCCTTGCTTGACACATCCAGAGTCACTACATGGGGAGTGGGGTGTAACAAGTATGTCACAGTTTGAAATGTCTCTGGCTGACTTGTGATGGCCCTGACACATTTGTCATACCTCTCAACCTCAGAGCAAGAAATCTGGACAAAGCCATACAAAGAAATGGGACAAAGGCCCAAAAATAAGGACAATTTTAAAATATCGCTCTTATAACCTTAGAAAGCTAATAGAGGTCTTGCATTAGTATGAATTTTCTGAATGGTATGAAATCTGAAACTCAAATGTCTGTCATTATTTTCTAACTTCAGTCTTTAATTATTTGTCACTAATTTGCCAAAAAACACAATTTTATGAAAAATGGACCAAAAAATGTGATGTAAAAATATAAAATAGCAAGACAATACAGCTGGGAACCTGTCAAAGAAGGGACACTTTAATATTAGTACTGCTAACTTGAGCAGCTGACAAAATAAAATAATCTACATGCATTTCTGAAATAAAAGTAATCTGATTATTACAGTTATTTCTTAATTATAAACCCTCAATGTTTTCTTCCAAAATTGCTATTTTACGGAGGGATCATTAGTGGAAGAACAACATTTTGAGTCAAAATCAGGGACAGTTCAGAGGTTTGGCTATGCCTAATTCTATAAAGCAATTTATTTGCATGTACCTCTCAACCTGTTAATGCAATAAATCTGGACAAGGCCAGATATATTGGGGGAACATATAAACAGTACTAAAAATTGCTCTTGTATAAACTGGGACATAAATCTGGACAAGGCCAAATATATTGGGGGGAACATATAAACAGTACTAAAATGCTCTTCTATAAACTGGGACAGTTGATAGAACAGGTCTTACTTTAGCATGGATTTTTCTGAAGGTTATGAAGTCTGAAACTAGGTGTGTCATTATTTAGTGACTTAATTCCTAAATGATTTGCCAGAAAACCACAAATTTTATGAGGAACAAATCAAAATAAGAAGCAAAAATCTATTCATTCTTTGAAAATCTGGACAGTTGGGAGGTATGGTTCAGCTGGGGCTGTCCAAGTTTGCCGCCCTTCCCCCTCACAAAACCCTGGTCGAATGGAGCCTCCCTGCAGCCATTCCAATGATCCATTACTTTGCTATTTCACTCCATTTACCATAAACACTAATGTGCATACTGATTTACTTCTATGATGATTTGAACTTCATTTGAAAGTTTTATTTTTGCATTTTACAGCACAAACACTAAGACATCTGCCAAACAAACTTGGCATTAAACCTTCTCTGCCCTTGAAACTCGCATTCACTGAAACAACATTAAAATCCACATTCAAAGAAAATTCATTTTACTTGTGGCAGATAAAAATTAATTCCGGGCTGTTTTCAAATCATAGGCCCCTTGCATATGAAACACATGTGCTCTTTGATACACCTTCCTATTGCTTTGAACATTTTTCCAGTAAACAATGAAACAAAACTGTCCAATTCAGAACATTTCCATCATAAAAGTCTACTCAAACTTCTACAGTCCACTATCATCAGTAAATATGCACAATTCTACAGTCCACCATTATCAGTAAATATGCACAATCTCTGAAGTAGTAAAAAAGTCATCTAAATAATTCCACGTTAAATAAATCTGTAATGAAGAGGTTGGTGCTAGCAATCACCTTTATATTTCATGGTTTCATTGAACAATAAAGTGTCTGATGCCCCTGTAGAATAAATTGCCTAAATTACATTAAAAATAAGCTAGTAATATTGCAATAGGAAATGGATGGCAAACTGATAACAGGCTCATAATTAGTATCTTAACTTTCAGTACGGCAGCATTCACCCCTTATGGGAGTAGAACCAACAACCTTCTGCATCAAAAGCAAGCACACAGCCTGTTGTGCTATTAGCACTAAACTTCTCTTCCCCTGCAGCTCTCAGCTCCTTGTAAAATCTATTCAATACTCAACTGCATCTCAACTTCGCAGCACAAGAAGTCTGGAAAAGCCAAATTTATTGGGGTGGGTCAAAAGGGAAAAACCAGGGACACATTAAACATTGCTTGTATAATCTTGAAAGCTGCTAGAATAAAATGCTGTGTTACCATGGTACCACCATACATTTTACTGCCAAAGTCCCTGTGCAAAAGAGTCAGAACAACATACCACTATGCCAAATCACCTGCTTTGTGAAAGAAAAATGCTGTGTTACCACCGTACATTTTACAGACAAGGTCCCTGTGCAAAACAGTCAAGAGCAGCATACCACTGACGCCAAATCAGCTGTTTTGTGAACAGAGGAAGACTGAAACTTAAATGGCTATCATTTAATGAATTCAGTTCTCACCATAGCTGTCAACCTCTTAGCACAAAACACCTGGACAAACCCAGTAATGAGGGAATACAGCCCTCAAACATATTCAGTGAATTCAGTTCTTGCCATAGCTGTCAACCTTAGCACAAAAAACCTGGACAAAGCCACTAACAGGGTATTACAGTCCCAAAAATAAGGAAAAATTTCAAATAGTCACCTTATAAACTTAAAAAATTGCTATAATAAAAGGTTGTGTTACTATATATTTATTGCTAGAATAAAAAGTTGTTTTACTATGTATTTTCTGAAGACTATGAAGTCTGAAATTCAAATGCCTGTCAATTTTACTTGTGATGGAACAAAAACAATTTTCAGCAGAGGCCCAGGGAGAAATACTCTAGACACGTCTTTGTAAAATGGCAGGACACTAGAGCAAATCCACACAAACACAGAGATAAGATGCAGACTCCACAAAGAAGGCACCCCAGCCAAGAATCAAACCACAAATCCTATAGCTGTGACTCTGAGGCAACAATACTGCCACTGCACCATCAAATATGTAAGAAATTAAACATGCAGAAACCTGAAGTCTGAAATTCAAATGCCTGTCAATTTTATTTAACATTTGTTAATCAGAACAGTCTGACTTGGAACAAAAAAAACAATTTTCAGCAGAGGCCCAGGAAGAAATAATGCAGACATGTCTTTGTAACATGGGAGGACACAAACACAAACCCACACAAACACAGGAAGAAGATACAGACCCCACAAAGAAGGAACCCCAGCCAAGAATCAAACCTGAGAACCTGCAGCTGTGAGGCAACAATGCTACCAGTGCACCATCAAATAAAAGCAAACCCATACAAACACAGGGAGAATATAACATATTTATCTTATTGTCAAATCTACTGTCAGTACTACTACTGCTAACTAACATTAACCTTATTGTCACATCTGGTATCAGTGCTACTACTGCTGTTAACATTTACCTTATTGTCACATCTGCTATCCGAACTACTTCTGCTGTTAATTAACATTTACCTTATTGTCACCTCTACTATCATTGCTACTACTGCTGTTAACTAATATTTACCTTATTGCCACATCTACTATCAGTGCTACTACTGCTGTTAACATTTACCTTATTGTCACATCTACTATCAGTGCTACTACTGCTGTTAACGAACATTTACTTTATTGTCACATCTACTACCATTGCTACTACTGCTAACATTTACCTTGTTGTCACATCTACTATCAGTGCTACTACTGCTAACTAACATTTGCCTTATTGTCACATCTACTATCAGTGCTACTACTGCTAACTAACATTTACCTTATTGACACTACTACTGCTGTTAACTAACATTTACCTTAATGTCACATGTACTATCAGTACTAATACTGCTGTTAACATTTACCTTATTGTCACATCTACTATCAGTGCTACTACTGCTGTTAACGAACATTTACTTTATTGTCACATCTACTACCATTGCTACTACTGCTAACATTTACCTTGTTGTCACATCTACTATCAGTGCTACTACTGCTAACTAACATTTACCTTATTTTCACTTCTACTATCAGTACTACTACTGCTAACTAACATTTACCTTATTGTCCCATCTTCTATCAGTCCTACTACTGCTAACATTTACCTTATTGTCACACCTACTGTCAGTACTACTACTGCTAAACATTTACCTTATTGTCACATCTACTATCAGTGCTACTACTGCTAACATTTACCTTATTGTCACACCTACTGTCAGTACTACTACTGCTAAACAACATTTACCTTATTGTCATATCTATCAGTGGTACTACTGCTAACTAATATTTACTTTATTGCTACATCTACTATCAGTGCTACTACTGCTAACTAACCTTTACTTTATTGTCATATATACTATCAGTGCTACTACTGCTAACTAACCTTTACTTTATTGCTATATCTACTATCAGTGTTGCTACTGCTGACTAACATTTACCACATTGCCCATATACTATCAGTACTACTATTAACTAAAATTTACCTTATTGTCACATCTATCAGTGCTACTACTACTACTGTTAACTTACATTTACCTTAGTGTCACATCTACTATCAGTACTACTACTGCTGTTAAAAAACACTTACTTTATTGTCCCATCTAGTATCAGTTCTACTACTGCTAACATATACCTTATTGTGACATCTACTATCAGTGCTACTACTGCTGTTAACTTACAATTACCTTATAGTCACATCTACTATCCAAACTACTTCTGCTGTTAATTACATTTACCTTAATGTCACATCTACTATCAGTGCTACTACTGCTGTTAACTAACATTTACCTTATATTCGCATCTATCATCTGTACTACTACTGCTAACATTTACCTTACTGTCACATCCATTATCAGTGCTACTACTGCTGCTAACTAACATTTACCTTGTTGATACATCTACTATCAGTACTACTACTACTGCTAACTAACCTTTACCTTATTGTCATATCTACTATCAGTGCTACTACTGCTAACTAATATTTACCTTATTGCTACATCTACTATCAGTGCTACTACTGCTAACTAACCTTTACCTTATTCTCATATCTACTATCAGTGCTACTACTGCTAACATTTACCTTATTGCTACATCTACTATCAGTGTCGCTACTGCTGACTTACATTTACCACATTGCCAATATACTATCAGTACTACTACTTACTAAAATTTACCTTATTGTCACATCTATCAGTGCTACTACTACTGTTAACTAACATTTACCGTAATGTCACATCTACTATCAGTACTACTACTGCTGTTAAAAAACATTTACCTTATTGTCACATCTAGTATCAGTTCTACTACTGCTAACTAACATATACGTTATTGTGACATCTACTATCAGTGCTACTACTGCTGTTAACTTAGAATTACCTTACAGTCACATCTACTATCCAAACTACTTCTGCTGTTAATTACATTTACCTTATTGTCACATCTACTATCAGTGCTACTACTGCTAACTAACAATTACCTTATTGCCACATCTACTATCAGTGCTATTACTGCTGTTAACTAACATTTACCTTACTGTCACATCTACTATCAGTGCTAGTGTTACTGCTAACATTTACCTTAATGACACATCTACTATGAGTGCTACTACTGCTAATTAACATTTACCATATTGTCACATCTACTGTCAGTACTGCCACTGCTGTTAACTAACATTTACCTTATTGTCACATCTACTATCAGTGCTACTACTGCTAACTAACATTTACCTTACTGTCGCATCTACTATCAGTGCTACTACTGCTAACTAACATTTACCTTAATGTCACATCTACTATCAGTGATACTACTGCTGTTAACTAACATTTACCTTATATTCACATCTTCTATCTGTACTACTACTGCTAACATTTACCTTACTGTCACATCCATTATCAGTGCTACTACCGCTGTTAACTAACATTTACCTTGTTGATACATCTACTATCAGTACTACGACTACTGCTAACCAACCTTTACCTTATTGTCATATATACTATCAGTGCTACTACTGCTAACTAATATTTACCTTATTGCTACATCTACTATCAGTGCAACTACTTCTAACTAACCTTTACCTTATTGTCATATCTACTATCAGTGCTACTACTGCTAACATTTACCTTATTAGTACATCTACTATCAGTGTTGCTACTGCTGACTAACATTTACCACATTGCCAATATACTATCAATACTACTACTTACTAAAATTTACCTTATTGTCACATCTATCAGTGCTACTACTACTTTTAACTAACATTTACCGTAATGTCACATCTACTATCAGTACTACTACTATCCAAACTACTTCTGCTGTCAGTACTACCACTGCTGTTAACTAACATTTACCTTATTGTCACATCTACTATCAGTGCTACTACTGCTAACTAACATTTACCTTATTGTCACATCTACTATCAGTGCTACTACTGCTAACTAACATTTACCTTAATGTCACATCTACTATCAGTGCTACTACTGCTGTTAACTAACATTTACCTTATATTCACATCTACTATCTGTACTACTACTGCTAACATTTACCTTACTGTCACATCCATTATCAGTGCTACTACTGCTGTTAACTAACATTTACCTTGTTGATACATCTACTATCAGTACTACTACTACTGCTAACTAACCTTTACCTTATTGTCATATATACTATCAGTGCTACTACTGCTAACTAATATTTACCTTATTGCTACATCTACTATCAGTGCAACTACTTCTAACTAACCTTTACCTTATTGTCATATCTACTATCAGTGCTACTACTGCTAACATTTACCTTATTGCTACATCTACTATTACTGTCGCTACTGCTGACTAACATTTACCACATTGCCAATATACTATCAGTACTACTACTTACTAAAATTTACCTTATTGTCACATCTATCAGTGCTACTACTACTGTTAACTAACATTTACCGTAATGTCACATCTACTATCAGTACTACTACTGCTAACTAACATATACCTTATTGTGACATCTACTATCAGTGCTACTACTGCTGTTAACTAACATTTACCTTACTGTCACATCTACTATCAGTGCTAGTGTTACTGCTAACATTTACCTTAATGACACATCTACTATGAGTGCTACTACTGCTAACTAACATTTACCTTATTGTCACATCTACTGTCAGTACTACTACTGCTTTTAACTAACATTTACCTTATTGTCACATCTACTATCAGTGCTACTACTGTTAACTAACATTTACCTTAATGTCACATCTACTATCAGTGCTACTACTGCTGTTAACTAACATTTACCTTATAGTCCCATCTACTATCAGTACTACTGCTGCTTTTAACTAACATTTACCTTATTGTCACATCTACTATTAGTGCTACTACTGCTAAAGAACATTTACCTTAATGTCACATATACTATCTGTGCTACTACTACTGCTGTTAACTAACATTTACCGTATTGTCACATCTACTATCAGTACTACTACTACTGCTGTTAACTAACATTTACCTTATTGTCACATCTGTTATCAGTGCTACTACTGCTAACTAACATTTACCTTATTGTCACATCTACTATCTGTACTACTACTGCTAACTTTTACCTTAATGTCACATCTAGCAGTGCTACTACTGCTAACATTTACCTTATTGCCACATCTATCAGTGCCGCTACTGCTAACTAACATTTACCACATCACCCATATACTATCAGTACTACTACTAACAAAATTTACCTTATTGTCACATCTATCAGTGCTACTACTACTGTTAACTAACGTTTACCGTAATGTCACATCTACTATCAGTGCTACTACTGCTGTTAACTAACATTTTCCTTATTGTCACATCTACTATCAGTACTACTACTGCTGTTAAAAAACATTTACCTTATTGTCACATCTAGTAAAAGTTCTACTACTGCTGTTAACTTGCAATTACCTTATAGTCGCATCAACAATGCAAACTACTTCTGCTGTTAATTAACATTTAGCTTATTGTCACATCTACTATCAGTACTACTACTGCTAACAATTACCTTATTGCCACATCAACTATCAGTGCTACTACTACTGTAAACTAACATTTACCTTATTGTCACATCGACTATCAGTACTTCTACTGCTAACTAACATTTACTTTATTGTCACATCTACTATCAATGCAACTACTGCTGATATTTACCTTATTGTCACATCTACTATCAGTGCTACTACTGCTAACTAACATTTACCTTACTGTCACATCTACTATCAGTGCTACTATTACTGTTAACTAACATTTACCTTATTGTCACATCTACTATCAGTGCTACTACTGCTAACTAACATTTACCTTACTGTCACATCTACTATCAGTGCTACTATTACTGTTAACTAACATTTATCTTATTGTCACATCTACTATCAGTACTACTACTGCTGTTAACTAACATTTACCTTATTGTCACATCTATCTGTGCTACTACTGCTGTTAACTGACAATTACCTTATAGTCACATCTACTATCCATACTACTACTGCTAACTAACATTTACCTTATTGTCACATCTACTATCAGTATGACCACTAACATTTACCTTATTGTCACATCAATTATCCTAACTACTACTGCTGTTAATTAACATTTATCTTATTGTCACATCTACTATCAGTGCTACTACTGCTGACTAACATTTACCTTAATGTCACATCTACTATCAGTGCTTCTACTGCTGTTAACTAACATTTACCTTATTGTCACATCTACTATCAGTGCTACTACTGCTAACATTTACCTTATTGTCACATCTAGTATCAGTGCTACTACTACTGTTAACTAACATTTACCTTATTCTCCCATCTACTATCAGATGGGACATTTACCTTATTGTCCCATCTACTATCAGTACTACTATTGCTGTTAACTAACATTTACCTTATTGTAACATCTACTATCATTGCTACTACTGCTAACTAACATTTACCTTATTGTCACATCTACTATCAGTGCTACTACTGCTAACATTTAACTTATTGTCACATCTACTATCAGTGCTTCTGCTGTTAACTAACATTTACCTTATTGTCAGATCTATCAGTACTACTACTGCTAACTAAAATTTACCTTATTGTCACATCTAGTATCAGTGCTACTACTGCTAACATTTACCATATTGTCACATCTACTATTAGTGGTCCTACTGCTAACATTTAACTTATTGTCACATCAACTGTCATTGCTTCTACTGCTAACATTTAACTTATTGTGACATCTAGTATCAGTGCTACTACTGCTTTTAATTATCATTTACCTTATTGTCACATCTACTATCAGTGCTTCTACTGTTAACTAACATTTGCCGTAATGACACATCTACTATTAGTGCTACTACTGCTGTTAATGAACATTTACCTTATTCACCACTTGCTGTACCCTAATTGATTGCCTTATGTTTTTTCACTCCCAGTCTAGTTCTAAACAATTTTACCTTCTTATCTGAAGATCTTATATGTGGTTATTCAAGATATTAACTCTTACAATTATTATGTATTTTGATATGTTTCAAATGCATTTATACACCTGTTGTATTTGTCACTGCTACCTTTTTTATTTCTTTTTCCTTACATGTATGGGCATGCCTTCAAGTGTTTTCTGTATATTTATTTACCCTATCACTAGTATATTTTTGGCTAAGGTTATGTGTACCTATTCTGTATTGTTTTATTTTTGACGTTTTAATTGTTTGTCATGCTAACTGTGGAGCTTTTCTCCTTGGGCCTCCACTGAAAAGGGGCTATTTTTTCTCAGACCAGTGGACAATCCCAGTAAACAAATGTAAAATAAAATCTAATGGTGGTCAGTGCTTCTGAGTGACACTGCAAAAGGGTATCATAAGGACAGGACTCCTCCGAATTGCAGTTTGAGAGCAGATGACAACCTCATACCTGAAATAAACTTCACAGGCCAGAATAAAACAATTGTGAATCAACAAGCATAATAAAACAATTGTAAAATAGTGGTTTATTAAAACAAAGAGTATTACTGCTTCTTTTGTCTAAGATATTGTGTCAGATGAAGTCAATGAATATGTGAAAGCCTTTGCTTCTCCACACTCACTTTTTCCTGTAATGTCTATTGTTGAAGGACCCCAGCCCTGCTAAAGTAAGTTTTAAGTAAGTTTTAAGTTTAGTCTCAAAGACAACAGGGATGTTTAGCTGGTCAAAAGACTAATAAAGAGATTATTCATTCCTGTAACCAAGGAAAAGCTTTCAGAGGAAAAAGCCAGCTTGACAGACATGCTTTGTCTCTCAGTATGGAGGTTCTGTGTCTTCAAAAATGCCTTAAGGAAGCCAAGACTACTATAACTGTTTTATTCCTATGAATGGTATTAACATCTAAACTAAATGCCAAGAAGCAAAAGTAGAAATTGATATGCTATGGAAATAAAAGAAATATACATCTGTCAAAATATTGTTCTGATCTTCTTGCAGCTGTCTTCAGCAGTTTTTTTTTAACAGCTGGACCTTCCAACTATGGATTTAAAAACATCTTTGGGAATGAAGACCATACCAGCCCAAAGAGTGTGACTGTGTCACATAATAGTTAGATTTTCCTGAACCACTTGGAAAGAATGTAACATTTAAAGCAATATACATAGACAGAAATGGTCTGTGATAAGACTTCAGAGTTGATAACTGTAAATGTACTGCTGTGTATAAATCTGTGGAATTAATTAAATTCAAAATAAGGTATACAGATAATTAGTTTTCTGTTCCTATCGCAGAACTCGGGTTTCATTGGAGGATGCTGGCTCTGCCACAATGGTGCTAACATCTTTGCTGCCTGGTTTGTGCAAGCAATGAATGGTACTCATATGCAAGGATTATGATTATAATGCATTAATTTTCCTTGCCTTATCACTTTTTCAAGCAGAATGCATACATAATAGGATTACAACCAGCTTGTATGCACAAATGAATTATGTACAGAACTAGGGAGAGTGCAAAATGCTTAAAGACATACTTAACTGAATGCTTTCACCAGTTATATCTGAGAATTAACATGGATAAAGGAAATCCACTGTGTTTATGGGTTCTGCTGCATGCCCTTTTCAATAATTGTTTGGGTTGAGATGCTTGAGTCTATGACTGAGAGAAGACTGACAAATGCATTAAAATAAATAAAGTGTGACTCTGGTGGTTAGGGTTACCACCTGTCCCACTTTGCGAGGGACAGTCCCTCTTTGAGCAGTTGTATCCTTCAAAAAAAATAAAATAAAAATGGCAAATGTCCTGAGATTTTAGGACAAAAATATTTCCCATATTGTTTGTAATAGTTGCATAAAACAGTTATTCTGTATTGGAAACACCTAAATGTTATAAGAAACGGAACAAGCAACTAAAATACTACAAAAATAAGCTTTTATTTAGTAAAAGAAGTCCTGTCCTTTGTACTGGCCGTGGCTATGTTTCACCCTGCAAAATCTGACGTTTGTACTAAAAATGCCCCACTTTGGGCATTTGTAAAGGTGGCAACCCTACTGGTGGATCTAGTCCAGTTTAACATACTTTACACCTTAGGTGGGGCCCATCAATGTAAGCAGGTGGCAAAGCTCATTGGGAAGACCATGTGAGGATGTGTCAGGCCAAAGGTTTTGGCAAACTCCTTCTGGGAGTAATGACTGGGAGACAGCTGTTGTGCATCAGTGCATGGAGCTGACAGGAAATATATCATGGGAAAAACATTCCTTTTCTTATCATACCACTGAGCTGAGTGGGAAAAGCATCTATTTTAAGTAACCTGTACATTAGTTTTTCTCTTTTGTTACTGGGTTGTAGCAGGAGGCATACTGAGGATGGGGGTTATGCTCCAGGCACTAAAGTTGCATGTGTATCTGTGGTTGAATTTTATAAAATGCATATTAGAATTTCCCTTGCCATACAGCAAGGAACTTGCCTGAGTGCCCTACATTATACAGTCTTCTATGATGGGTCAGGTAATACACATGGGTACATTTTGCATGTGTCTTCTAGCCACGTATATAGCCATTACTTGTGTGATGCACAAGAATGTAGAAGCTAACAGTTTAATGTGCAGCAGTAGACTTGGTATATTAATTCGGGGTATGCAGGTATGATTTGTTCACCTCGCCTGTTTCATGGGAGCAGATTAAATTCTTGTGTATTGCTGTTGCACAAAAGTGAATGAGTAATGGAGGTCTTCAACCACTGATTGTGTTTCTTCTCTGTCCAGTGTGGGGACAGTCCCAAGGATGCTCTCAAATCTAGTGATGTTGCATTTAGTTTGAGGTTACCCTTCAGATTCATAATATGACTGATCTGGTTATAAGCTACATGCAGAATACAATCAGTTTTTGCAATTGGTTTATTTTGCAGAGGGATGATACTCAGAGTCTCTTAAGGTATACCACTTCCTAAAAATAGTATCAGTTAGCTTTTAAAGGTCACAGACCTTGTATGGTGTTCCTTTGTTAAAAAGGTTGCAGTTCAGCTTATGTATCATGGTTGCTAGATGTATTTCAGGTGTGGCAACGTCCAACATGGTGTTGCTTTCTACATGGTGGAATGTTAACTGCCTTTACATCATTAAGATAAAGGTTATACTAGAGATTTATCTAATGGCTATTGCTCATTGGGTCTGTTTCTTGCAATATACTTGGAATTTTGCTTACTATGGATAACATACTGAGCTTTAGGGATTTCAAATTAGTGGGACTTTCTTGGAGTATTGAAGTGTGGCTTGTGTGACAATTCTACTCGGTTACAAAGTATCAGTAGATACATGGAAGTCATTATGCTGCCACTGAGGGAGGGGTGCCCTTAATCTTGGGCATTTTAAATGGCATGAGGAAAGCTCTTGGCAGTGTATACTACCCTACCACTCATGAAAGCTCTTTCTTGGTATCTATTCTCTTTTATTATTATGGTGAGTATGACAAGAACTATGTAACTAACCCAAAAGTAGGACAGTTCTCTTTGATCATGAAGTCAGTGCAGGTCAGACAACAAGGGAAGCAATGCAGTCTTATTTCTATGGTTCAGATAGTTGAGTCTTGTTAGGAAGTGCCTCCTTATAAGGCATACTTAGGTTCATAGGTTAGTATTAGGCTAACTGCCCTTACGAGCCATTTTAAGCCTAGCCAGTTATCCCTTGTGAGACTCAAACCCTGCACCTTGTGTTTGTAAGGCAAACACCTTAACCATTAGGCCACCCTCCCACTTTATCCATCCTTTGGCCTTCTGTATATCCCATGCTAGACTAGACTTGTTCTCATCTTTCCAGCTAGTTCACAGAGTTAAGGAATCTGAAATTTTCCACAAGTGTATTTTGAATCACTTCACCATAACACTCAACCTCTTTTGCATGCAGCAAATTGGTGTGGATGACCATGATGTATAGTTAACTAAATTTTGTGGAATGAGATATAATTCACTGTACAGAGTCCATTGAATAGTGATGGTTTGATGTACAGCTGAAAACGTATCATCTGTTTCTCATGTATTATTGCTCCTTGACCATCATATGCAATCTTTCAATATAATCCACAGATACAATGACAGCTTATTTAGCTAAGCTTCAGTGTACTCTGGTGTTACATAGGAAACTGACAGGATCCCTATCAGAATTTCAAACCTTAAAACTTCAAAATTCATATGATCAAAGACCAAATGATCGAAGTTTTAAAACTTTGAAATCTTGAACAGAGATCAGCATACAGCATGGAATGGCAGATTTCCCTTTTCTTTGCTGTAGTGCGATCTCGGAGTTGGTATATTTAAGTAGCGGGGGGTGTGGGGGGCTTGCCCCCCTGGAAAAACATGTTCTGTGTTGTGTTGACTGCTTTGTTGGTGGGGGGGGGGGGTTCAGAATTTCAAGATTCCAAGATCTCATGGTTCTGAGTTCGATATTCTGATCCTTGGGATTTTGGTATTTCGAAATTCTGAAGTGAACCCAACTGACAGGGATGCTGTCCTTTATATGGGGTTAAGTGGTGGTCCTCTAAAGAATTTACGTACTTGGGTTGTGTCTTTAGTTACAAAAAGGGCCACTGTGAGTAGGAAAAAAAAAACAATAAAAGCAGGTGGAAAAAAATGTTTGCAATTGGGACATTCCTTCTGGGGAAAAGTCAATGTCACTGAAGTAAACATTTTACCAAGGATTTTGTACCCACTTTAGATATTACCCTCACTAACTTGTATCACTGAAAAAGGCCATGATTTGCTTCTCATAGAATAGAAAACCTCCCGATATTGGTTTTGGTGTCTGAACATTGTCATTGAATGAAAAAAGCACCAGTCTTCCAGATTTATGTACGAAAATAAGATAAGGCAACGCAGTCCCCTGCCATTTCTTTCAGAGTATTACACCAAGAATCATTTGAGGTTCCATTATTGCCATGTCTTGGGGCTACAGCTTGTGGGCCAAAGTATTTTGATTGCAACAATGCTCCTTTATGACTCTGACTGTCCTCACATTTGGATGAGACACCTTTCTTGGTGTTAGAGCTGGTATAACGGAACGCCCCTTTTGGAATACAAGATGCAGCAGTAAGGGGTACAGAAGGATTGAGAAAGGGAAAATGGGCAAGAAAAACTCACAAAAATCAATATCCTCAATAAGGAAGGGCAAATGCTCCCAGCCCAGTGCCGGAGACTTCACCCCTCTGTCACTGTTACATAATTAAGTGTGAGGTCACACTGCCTCAGGGATAAGAAAACATTTCCATTTCTGTTACCGTAGTTTGGCAATTGAGCTTTTTTTTAACAAAATGAAAATAGTTTTCATTAAAAAGTCCTTCACTCAAGTTAGATCAGATGAGAAAAAAGGTGTAAGAGATAATACACAGGCAAACATATCAAATACAGTCAGCTGTAGGAATACTCTGAAGGTATACAGTCTTAAAAATGTGCTTTTATTTGAGTTTTTGCTAAATGAGAACATGCCAAAAATGCCTCACAGGAGTGGCAAAAAAGCAACATTATTTCCAATTAGTTCAATGTAATATACTAATTTGAGGGATGAATGCACCAGATTAGTGATATGACATATGTAATAGTCCAAATAGTTTAGTAAGAAAGTGTGGGGGAGGGTGATGAACAGCAAGACGATGTTACAGTTGTTAAAGGACTGGAAAGTTTTGAGAGATTATTTACTATGTATGTGGGTGGGGAGGGTTATGATTTATGGTGATGGATGAGTTCATGGAGTATTGCCCTCTGCCTAGTAGTTTTGTAATACACTTTATCGTACGCCACCCATTTGAGACATGTTATTTTGGTTATTCGTGTTTCATTTGAAGTAGTCACCTGAGGATGACTACTTACTCATGCTTTCAACTCAAAGAAAATTAGACTTTTACAACAAAGTCAACACTACTCAACCATCAAGGTCTGTGTGTAATAAATCAAGGAAGAAATTGCTGCTGTTACGTGGACTGAGCAGAACATTTTCCACCTGAACTTCAACAAGTGAGATAGTATTCAGCATGGATGGCTTGCATCTGTACCATATATTCATACCAAAACCACTTTTAAAATTGTTTGTTCAAAGTGGAAACTGGCATGTCCTTACTTTCAATGGAAATATATTTGGACATTCACATCAGACTGCTATACTGACTGGAATGCACTGCACAGGCCTAATGGATTATTCTGTTTGAAGAGGCTTTTAAATTAGTTGGATTATACTTGGGTATCTTCTTCTCTGCACTACCTGGGTGACCTCATGAATGTTGTCCATTTTATGTATGCAATAAATGAGATAGCTGATCCTCTTTGTGGTCAACTCATGTCACTAATAAAAAATGGACGTTTTTCAATACCGTAGCAGATTGACTCAGAATGGTCATCTGTGACATTTACATACAGAGCAGTGATGGCAGATGATCATGTCTGACATTAACATATAGCACAGAGAGGGTGGATCTTCGTGTATGACATTTAAATACACAGAGAGCAGAGAGACAAGATGATCAAGTGTGCATTTACAAACAAAGCTGAGAAGGTACATGATCATATCGGACATTTACAAACAAACCAGAGAAGGTACATGATCATATCGGACATTTACAAACAAAGCTGAGAAGGTACATGATCATATCGGACATTTACAAACAAACCAGAGAAGGTACATGATCATATCGGACATTTACAAACAAACCAGAGAAGGTACATGATCATATCGGACATTTACAAACAAACCAGAGAAGGTACATGATCATATCGGACATTTACAAACAAAGCTGAGAAGGTACATGATCATATCGGACATTTACAAACAAACCAGAGAAGGTACATGATCATATCGGACATTTACAAACAAAGCTGAGAAGGTACATGATCATATCGGACATTTACAAACAAACCAGAGAAGGTACATGATCATATCGGACATTTACAAACAAACCAGAGAAGGTACATGATCATATCGGACATTTACAAACAAACCAGTAAAGGTACATGGTCATATCGGACATTTACAAACAAAGCTGAGAAGGTACATGATCATATCGGACATTTACAAACAAACCAGAGAAGGTACATGATCATATCGGACATTTACAAACAAACCAGAGAAGGTACATGATCATATCGGACATTTACATATACCATAGAGAGGGAGGATGATCATAGGTAACATTTATATACAGTAGAGAGAGATATTATCATGTCTGACATTTAGACAGAGTACAGAATAAGTTAACATATGTTGTATATATCTTGTGCAACAGTCACATACAGAACAGACAAAACATATGCTCATGTTTGACATTTATTTATAGAACAGAGAAGGTAAGAGAAATAAGGGGCCACAGGGGGACAGCAGTAATGATTGAATATAATCGTATAAAATCAATGCACTTTTAATCTTCTTGTTTTGATTTTAGACCAGGTGATATCCATATGCACTGTAAAACATTACAATCCTTTGTTTTTCATGTCTTATTTTAAAGTGTTACTGGACTGGTAATGAGACACTTCGGAATGGAAATCTAAGATTAGGAGGAAAGGCACACAAGACTGATAGATACAGATCGGCAAATATGTAGCGAGTTAGAAATAAAAACACAAGGTCATAGTGATAAACAAATAGCAACACAATATGGCAGGGATGTACAGCCAGACAAAGGAGGATCAAGTTAGAATATTGACAGAGAAACACAATATCTTTAAAATATAAACAGACCTCTGTAAATTGGTATACCAAAAGAAAGAGTTTAAATCAAAGGAAAGCTATTTACATCAATAAATGAAATGGGTGGACTGCTGTAGAGTGCAAAATTAATAATTTGTGAAGATATTTCATTGAGCTCACATACTGTCACCTAAATTTTGAACTGACTTACCATTTGTTTGTATAGTTACAAAAACTGATTTCATTTTGTGATTATAATAATTTTTGCATCTGTCGAAACAACATTGTAAATACACAGTAGAAATAACAGCTCCTATTATAATTATGGAACAATATGAATAGTATGCAGTTCAAGCCTTTTCTTACCTTTACAACACACAGCGATATACTTGAATATATTGCACATCAGTGTGTGCTTCAAACTCTGATACTTATAGTTTTGAAATCAATTTTACTTCTCTCTTTTATGAATATTGGTTATATTCCCAAAACATTTCTCTTGCAAATATTTGATTTAGATCTAGAATTCTTCAGTAGGGTAATTCTAGCTTATAATACCTTCAGCACTGATGCCAACCTTATACAAAAAAATGAAGCTCCTATGTGAGCTTCAATCATTTTTATTTATGCTACAACAGGTGACATCTGTTTGGGAGACAACAGATTGCCTTGTTTCCTCTTATGTCTAATGCATATCTATTTGCTCCCAGTCAACAAGCAAGCCATGGCACAGCTAATAAGAGGAACCAGGTGGTAGAACTACAAAGCAGAAATTAAGATGCATGTTATGTATGCCTTGAACAAAGCTATATGATTGTATGCTAATCACTTTAAGGACAGCAAACTGTTTGTTAGACTGCAGTGAAACAAGTTTTTCTCTCACACTATTGTCTAGCATATGTACAGTGCAAAATACTTCAGCAAAGTATAAAAATCATTACAGAAAGCTTGTCTAGTAGATGCAGAACCATATTTTATCTTGCTTTTAATGAAATGTTTTGAAATTGAGGTCACTGGTTCAGAAGCAAAATATCAAGGCTTGCCTTAAGGTCAGAAGACATTATCAGCATGTCAATTTTAAAGCCATAATTGATATCTGTGGCAACATCTATAACCTTAATTCAGTATAATTGATAGGGTTAAGCTCGAGTGCTAAGGTACACTCAACAACATGACATGTATAGCCCATTTACTTCTTGATAATGGCTGATTTTCATCCAGGTTTGATTAAAGATCTCCTAACCGTTATGAAATAAAAAAAAAGCATGTGTACATATTAACACTGTGATTGTCAGCTATGCAGACATCCAGTGTCAGTTTCATGTAACACCATTTGTTTTCTCATTATAGTAAATTGTATAATCATTAAAGACTTGTATCTAGCTGCTGGGATTCCAAAGCACAGCCTACATGAAGTTAAATATACCACAGCCAAAGCCATCCTAGTTAAATACTAGGACAGTGTTCATGTGCATAATCTATATTCTGTCTGCTGTGGACTCATGAACTATACCATATTACCTTTCTCTTTTGCAACTGGTCTTCTTCTTCCCTGCTGTGATTCTACATACAACTTCCATTTCTCATTTCTTTCTAATAGTCCCTGCTATTAAGGCATGCTCCATAGCAATTTTGTGAATTTAATTTTATTGAAATGCTTAATAAAGGAAAAAATGTGATAACACACATCACCATCCATAAAATTACAAAATGAACATTATTTTTGTAGGGAAACAAGCTCCCCTCATGCCAGTATCTTTAAACAAACTAACTCCAAGGTTGGTTAACTTGGATGAAAGGGGGATGTTTATTAACCCTAGAATTTCATTATTATCATTAATGATTTAAATGAGAATTGATTAAATTTAATTGACTGACTCCTTTCAAAGTAAGCCAGTGCAGTTAAACCCCTGCATCTCCTTATATTGTTCTCACTGCTGCAAACTTCCTTGCTTTGACTCTTAGTGTGACAACTAGCAGCCTCTAGTTGTTTTCCCTCTTTCTTCTACTTTGAGGAAGGTATTATCCTGTCTCTTCCCTGCTTTCGTCTTCTAAACTCTCAGGTTCGCTCCATATTGCATTCCTGAAACAAATGAAAGGCAGTTATATCATGTTAAGTAAAGCCATACAGAATGCTGAGACTGTGAAGGCCAAAGGAAGGAACGTATGGCAAGCATTCGTCAATGTTGGGTTACAGAGTCAGTCATTCATTTTTATTTCTGATCACCCACTTAATGCAGGTCATGGTTGTAGGGAATCTGTAGCCTAACCTTATAGTCAGTGGGAGTGAGGCACAGAAACTAATCCTGAATGGCACACTAAAGCATTGCAGCAGGATACACACATGTAACATGCATGTATGCATACACACACACACACACACACACACACACACACACACACACACACACACACACACACACACACCTCCTTTTGGATTGGAAGGTCAGCAATTCACTTATGGCACATCTTTGAAATTTTACAGAAGTCTGGGGTACCTGGCAAAATTCAAATTGATACAGGTATATTGTGCAGACTCTGTATTGAAGACATCCAAGCATGAGAACCAAACTGGAGAACAAAGCTCTTTTAAGACAGTATTTTTTCTAACGACGTACACTAAGTTATCAGCTCTGTTCCTACCTACTTATATATGCACTTCATACTACACAGATTGTAGACAAACCAGTTTGTACTGGTTATAACAACAAATAATAATGCAACTGCTTTTGAATTGAAATATATAGTTGAGGCATGCTTTTCAACTTCAAAAAGGATTTTAGCATAGCTGGATACTTCTTTCTGTTGGAAAGACTGAGGTTTCAGAACGGTGACCATAGAGGTCTCATGTGGTTTCACAGGTATTGCTACAATTCAATCAAATTTGTCAAGGGGGTGAGGTTCTCTTACAACAGAACCTAACCTTGTAAAGGTAGGAATAACTGTGGTAAGAATACATTTACTGAGCAGGATGATAAATATCATTGATGATAAAGGTAGTCTGTGGGGCAGAATAAGCTCAACCTTTTCTGTATGAACTTCTATGCTCTCTGCAGATCTGACTGTCTGATTATAACCTATTACGGAATCCTTCCAAATAAATAACTATGCTGCCTGGTTGTACTAACCTTCCAGAGGATCAGTCATTGCTTCTAGCTAGATTCTAGCAAATATCTCCAACGATGCCATGCCTATTTTTACCAATATATGGGACTTTTTCTTAGCCACAAACCGTCTTACAATGCTTATATATCACTGTCAAAATATTTTACCAACATGTAGATGTTCTCTGTGGGGATAGACATCAACACACAATCCATGTTTCTCTCTCAATTACTGCTCTGCAGTGTGGCCAGGTGCAGTCTGCAATCATGCCAATTATAGCATCTCAGACAAGCATATAAAAACACTACAAGGTTTCCTGCTGGCATGTCCCCTTGATGTCACTACTGCTATATATTATTTCACTTGTGGTGGCTTCTCTTTGAAATAAAGGTGCCTGTGTATTGCATTCCACATACTGGGCAAGTCATACAAAGCTACACTTAAAAACCTTCTTCAATTTCACCTCCTAATCAGGACTGTAAGATATGAATATTAGTCCAAGCCAATAATACCTGTTACATTCTAGAGCCACAATGACAATTGTTTGAACTCAGAAGTTTATTTTTATTTATTTTGAATTTGTCATTACAGCTTAGAAGTTTTCATTTATTTTTTTAATGAACTGTGTACTTTTTTAAACCATGCACATGTTGAATAGTATATATATATATACAGAATAGTATATGTTGCATGTTGAACTGCTACCCCTATGTCTTCTCTACATGTACTTTCGTTAGCTCTACAAATATTAGCACTGTTGCATATGAATATTGTGAACCTTTAGAACTTAAATGCAATGCTATGATATTAAAAGGGTCAAATGTCTGAAATGACTGAACTTATGGTAAGTGAAACATTTATGTGCACTCCATGAGTGTACTTATGGTAAGTGAAACATTTATGTGCACTCCATGAGTGTACTTATGGTAAGTGAAACATTTATGTGCACTCCATGAGTGTACTTATGGTAAGTGAAACATTTATGTGCACTTCATGAGTGTACTTATGGTAAGTGAAACATTTATGTGCACTCCATGAGTGTACTTATGGTAAGTGAAACATTTATGTGCACTCCATGAGTGTACTTGTGGTGTTTAAACATTTATGTGCACTCCATGAGTGTACTTATGGTAAGTGAAACATTTAGTGAAACATTTATGTGCACTCCATGAGTGTACTTATGGTAAGTGAAACATTTATGTGCACTCCATGAGTGTACTTATGGTAAGTGAAACATTTATGTGCACTCCATGAGTGTACTTGTGGTAACTGAAACATTTATGTGCACTCCATGAGTGTACTTATGGTAAGTGAAACATTTAGTGAAACATTTATGTGCACTCCATGAGTGTACTTATGGTAAGTGAAACATTTATGTGCACTCCATGAGTGTACTTATGGTAAGTGAAACATTTATGTGCATTCCATGAGTGTACTTATGGTAAGTGAAACATTTATGTGCACTCCATGAGTGTACTTATGGTAAGTGAAACATTTATGTGCACTCCATGAGTGTACTTATGGTAAGTGAAACATTTATGTGCACTGCATGAGTGTACTTATGGTAAGTGAAACATTTATGTGCACTCCATGAGTGTACTTATGGTAAGTGAAACATTTATGTGCACTCCATGAGTGTACTTGTGGTAAGTGAAACATTTATGTGCACTCCATGAGTGTACTTATGGTAAGTGAAACATTTATGTGCACTCCATGAGTGTACTTATGGTAAGTGAAACATTTATGTGCACTCCATGAGTGTACTTATGGTAAGTGAAACATTTATGTGCATTCCATGAGTGTACTTATGGTAAGTGAAACATTTATGTGCACTCCATGAGTGTACTTATGGTAAGTGAAACATTTATGTGCACTCCATGAGTGTACTTATGGTAAGTGAAACATTTATGTGCACTGCATGAGTGTACTTATGGTAAGTGAAACATTTATGTGCACTCCATGAGTGTACTTATGGTAAGTGAAACATTTATGTGCACTCCATGAGTGTACTTATGGTAAGTGAAACATTTAGTGAAACATTTATGTGCACTCCATGAGTGTACTTATGGTAAGTGAAACATTTATGTGCACTCCATGAGTGTACTTATGGTAAGTGAAACATTTATGTGCACTCCATGAGTGCACTTGTGGTAAGCGAAACATTTATGTGCACTCCATGAGTGTACTTATGGTAAGTGAAACATTTAGTGAAACATTTATGTGCACTCCATGAGTGTACTTATGGTAAGTGAAACATGTGCACTCCATGAGTGTACTTATGGTAAGTGAAACATTTATGTGCACTCCATGAGTGTACTTATGGTAAGTGAAACATTTATGTGCATTCCATGAGTGTACTTATGGTAAGTGAAACATTTATGTGCACTCCATGAGTGTACTTATGGTAAGTGAAACATTTATGTGCACTGCATGAGTGTACTTATGGTAAGTGAAACATTTATGTGCACTGCATGAGTGTACTTATGGTAAGTGAAACATTTATGTGCACTCCATGAGTGTACTTATGGTAAGTGAAACATTTATGTGCACTCCTTAATATTTGCTACTTATTACTACATTGCATTTTTGCACTGCTCTCAACCTTCCATCTCCAAACTGTACAGCACTCTCTCTCATAACGTGGAACAAATGCGCAAACTTTGCAATACATGCTAACAGTTTATTTCTAAATCCAACAAGAAAGCTGAGAGAATTGTTAAACCGTTGTTACTTTGTACTTAAAAATATTCTTTTGATGACTTAAAATGATTCAGTATTGTTTACCATGGGCATTTGTTAAAAAAAAATTCTTAATGCTGAAAGTATGACGGACTTTTTCAGTGTGAGAGAATGAGGAATGTAAACTTTGTAATCCTCTAAATTAGAAACGTTCCTCCTAATGATGTACTTTTCAGAGGTTTGTATTTTTGTTATTGTTGTCTTGTGTGTTTCTCCATTGATATATAGTATAACGTATCTATCTGCAGTTAGACTAACCGCATTACTTAAATGAAGTAAACAAAAATAAATACATATATACATACATACGTAAATAACACTAAAAAGAAACAAAGCAGAAAACAATTTTTGAGAATAAATGCAGTAAATGCATTGATGTGCAGTATGGGTAGGCAGAGGTTGTTCTTGAATGTGAAAGTTTATAGCATTCGTACAATGACACAATTAAACGAAAACACTTGAGCTGGGGCATAAAAAGTATGTAGTGCATGGATCGCTCTGATTATGTTCCAGTATTCAGAAAAAGAGCAATCAGTTAAGCTTCAGAGTGGCATATGACCCAACCTTAACCATTGTTACGCACCCCCTAGTTATACTGTTAAGGTCAGGTCTACCACTTCGCAGTATAATTTGCCTGTACTGACTAGCAAAGGACAGCAGCAGAGCAAAAAGAGTTGTTTCTGCCTGCTGACCATATCCTTAATGTGTCCCTCACTTCCTGTAACAAAAAAACAAAAAAAAAAAAAAAACATGGAACGTTGCTAGGCTAACATGATAGGTTCACCTGTATAATGTGAAGCATATGAACTGTGAAACTCAAATGTGTGTCATTATTTAGTGACTTCACTCCTTTGTGGTATGTTCGAAAACCACAGATCTTATGAGGAACAGACCAAACATATGAAGCACTAGTCTGGACATTCTGCAAAAATCTAGACAGTGGAGAGGCATTAAAGTTAAGTATAAACATGCAGGACAGGATTTCACTGCCTTTCTCACAGTGTCTTCTAAGTGTTTTACGGCTTTGTAAGCCAACAAAACATTTACCAATTTTTTCTCTGTAACGAACAGTAAATGGAGCAGATAAAGCTCCATGCACTACAAATAATTATGATTGCCTTACTGATCATACCCTGTATTACGTATTCTTTACATGGATGCCAAGATTCGCCTCTCAAGTGAAGCTCGAGACGTGAATTTCTTACCATCCATGTCTTGACAACCTAATAAACAGGTTATGATCAGTGAGGTAATCATAATCCTCTGCACAGTAGATGAACTCAGCTCAGTGGAAAAGGTCTTGACCAATCAGAGGTGGAGAGTAGGAGCAATGACATCAGATGTCCTGCAGAGCACATGCAGTGTATGATGTTACAGCAAAGAGCCAATAGACATCGACATTGAATAGGGAGAGTCTATAAAAGTAAAACAGTAGTGGGGACATACTTCATAAAAAAATTAACCTCTGTGTTCTTCTTTTAAGCTACTCATAAGCATTGAACTCTGTATCTAGCAGCAGTATCAAGTAATATTAAAAACGCTTGCACTGCCTTTTAAACTGCAACTTGAAAAGCTATTCTAGGCCTGACTAAAGTTGTCAGACCGCTCTGCAGTGGTTACTTTTGCATGTCTTTTATAAACATCTGGTTGCCATATTTATACTAAAGCAGATCACTGGTAAGATTTATTTATTTTTTGCATTTCTTTACTGGTAAGGTCCACTCGGCCAAAAGTGTCCATTTTCAGTGGGGGCCCAGGGAGAAAAGCTCCACATATACACAATACATACAATCATTTTGAAATATTATTATTTGTCATATAGTCATTTATTGATCTATCCAAAGCCTTCAATATGGTCAATCACGAGATACTAATAAACTTACTTAAATCTTTCACACTAGACACAAGTGCTATAAAGTGGTTCCACTCGTATCTTCATAACAGACAGCAGGCAGTTCTTTAGCACAATAACTTATCCAAACACCTATCCATTTCCCTTGGAGTCCCCCAAGGCTCAATTCTTGGCCCTCTTCTGTTTTCAATTTTCATTAATGATCTTCATACTACTATTCCTCTTGCAACCTGTATACAATATGCAGATGATTCTACTTTGATTTGTTCTGCCTCATCCCCCTCCAGACTTCACTCCATCACCCAACAGA
The DNA here is from genome assembly GCF_019279795.1 of Protopterus annectens. NCBI lineage: Eukaryota > Metazoa > Chordata > Ceratodontiformes > Protopteridae > Protopterus > Protopterus annectens. The sequence continues at coordinate 186,195,113 of NC_056743.1, forward strand.
CATTCCAAACTGAAGAAATGTGGTTCCTAAAACAATGCTTAATCTTAACCCCAAGAAAACCAAATTATTACTTTTCTCCCCCACCCGAAAATCCTCTCCACTCAACTTCTCTGTCTTGTCAAGTAATGGCACCTATATTTCCCCCGATCCAACTGCCAGGCTCCTAGGAGTGAAGATTGACAACAATCTAAGCTTTGACACTCATCTTAACAACACTATAAAACTAGTTAATAGAAAACTAGGCTCATTGTACAGAATTAAACCATTCCTTACTCCACTTGCCAGAACATCCATCATCCACTCACACCTAATTTCCACCCTCCTTTATGCCTCGTCTATCTACACTAATCTGTCCAAAGCTAACCTCAGCAAAATGGCTGTTGCCTACAAATTACAAGATTTGCCTCTGACTCTACTTTTAGAACTCACCACTGCATAAATTTGATCCAATTATGATGGCTTGAGCTACAAAACCTGATTTTATTTCACCAACTCTCCATAGCCCATAAAATCATGTTCAAACCCTTTAATACTCCCATACTCACTACACTTATTACACCTTACTACAATCTTAAAAGCCTAAGTTCTTCTAATAAACTTCTTATTTCCACTTGTAAATCCTATAACATGGCTGGAAAAGTACAGTTTTGTACCTACCATAAATGTAGATGTTCGAAGATCCACATTGCTGCAGTCCTTACACTTGGGTAGTCCGCTGTCCTCGGTCGGCCCGAATATCAAAGCATTAGGCTGACGTCGGTCAAGGCGCTTAAGACTGACATCAGGACGTCAGGGTACAAATGCGCATGACCGACGTCATATCCTCAGTCTTTTCTTGCCCCAGATGTCAGAAGACCCTAAACAGAAAGGTCAAAACCAAAAGACAGCAAAAAACAACCAACCACCCTTGCACTAATCATATGAACAATACATATACAATATGTACAATATTTACAACCCAAACCACACAACCGCCTCTAACAACAGAGGGGAAGGAGGGAGGTAAATTGGACTGCAGCAATGTGGATCTTCGAACATCTACATTTATGGTAGGTACAAAACTGTACTATGTTCTTCATCTCACATTGCTGCAGTCCTTACACTTGGGTAGAATCCCAAAGCAGAGGTAAGGGAGGATGGCAAAACTATAAAGTAGTAGGAGCTGCCAAAATGCCCTGTAAAATAGCAGTGGCAAACCCAGCCCTAGATTTAGAGTAAAGTGGAAGGTGGTAATGCTTAGAGAAAGTATGCACTGAACTCCAAGTAGCTGCCTCCAAAATATCTTTAGTTGCCACCCCTTAAAAAGCTGTAGATGTGGCAGTAGCTCTAGTGGAATGAGGCCTAATCCCAGCTGGAACTTCCTTACCATGATGGGAATAACAGAAAGCAATACAAAACCCAATCCACTTAGAAATAGTTTGTTTTGACACAGGCTTGCCCTGAGAACCCAAAGCAAAAGAAACAAACAACTGCTGAGACTGCCTGAACCCTTTAGTTCTGCTCAAATAATATCGCAACTGCCTGTGTATATCCAAGGTGTGCAAAATCTTTTCCCCTTTATTTTGGGGTTTGCATAAAAAGTAGGCAAATGAATAGTTTGGTTTAAAGCCACACTAGAAACCACCTTAGGCATAAAGGTAGGATTAGTACGTAAAGATACCCTATCCTTATGGAAAATTAAGAAAGGCTCAACTGCCATAAGGGCCTGTAATTCAGAAACCCTTCTCGCAGAGGTAATGGCCAACAAAAAAGCAGTCTTCCATGATAAATATTTCAACTCGGCAGTTGCTGCAGGCTCAAAAGGTTGTAGAGTGAGTTTCTCCAACACAAAATTGAGATCCCAAGCAGGAGTAGGAGCTCTACGTGGGGTCTTATATTCTTTGCCCCTCTAAGGAATTGCTTAAACAAAGGATGAGAAAACAATGGTGGATCACAGTCATAGTGAGCAGAAATTGCTGCAGCATGAATCTTAATAGAAGAGAAGGAAAACCCTTTGTCCAGTAACTCAGCAAGATATTGAAGAGCCACACTTAAATTAGGCTTAGCAACATCAAATTCCTTTGCTGCACTCCAAAATAAAAATCTCTTCCATTTATCTGCGTATACTTTCCTTGTACTAGGCCTTCTGGCCTCCAAAATAACATTCAAAACTTGCTGGAAGCTGAGACCCTCCAGGGTTTAAAACAGAATATGCCAGGCTGTTAGGTGAAGAGAGTGAAGTTTGACATTGAGTAAATGACTGTTCTCTTGAGACAGCAGGTGTGGAATCGAAGGCAAAGGCCATGGAGGCTCCCGAACCAGACTTCTCAGTAATGGGTACCAGTGCTGTCGAGGCCAATCTGGAGCTATTAGAATCATCTTCGGCTTGTCCTGTCTGACCTTTAGGAGTACCTTTGGGAGGAGAGGCAGAGGTGGAAAGGCATACACATGAAGATTGCTCCAATTGAAAGAGAGAGCATCCACTTTCCAAGCTGTGGGATGAAACCTTTTTGTGCAAAACTTTGGCAGCTGGTGGTTTAGTGGAGAAGCGAACAGATCTATGTCTGGAGTTCCCCATGACACTGTCAATTTCTGAAATACATGAGGATCCAATTTCCACTCGTGGGGATCCATAATTTGTCTGCTCAACACATCTGCTAAGGAGTTTTGTGCTCCCGGCAGAAACCTTGCCTGAAGATTGAGTTGTAAGCTGAGAGCAGTCTCCCACAAAATCATTGCTTGCCTGCATAGAGGATAAGAATGTGTTCCCCCTTGCTTGTTGATGTACCACATGACAGTTGTGTTGTCTGTTAGAACCAACACCTGCCCTGGAAGAAGTAAATCCTTGAAAGCTATTAATGCAAATTGGACTGCTAACATCTCCTTCAAGTTGATATGTAGATGTTGTAGTCTGGCAGGCCACGTGTCTTGTATCCACTTTCCATTTAGATGAGCTCCCCAAGCTTTGTCTGAGGCATCTGTCGGTAGAATCTGACTCGCCTCTGGCCGGGTCACAGAGAGTCCCTTGTTTAGGTGACATTCCTGAGCCCACCACAAAAATTCCTTTTGAATGCAAGGTATTATCTGAATGACAGTGTCCATATCTTGGCAGTGCTGAGTCCATACATTTTTGAGATACCATTGTAGCTTCCTCATATGTAGTTTGGCATTGGGAAGCACCAGAGTACAAGATGCCATGAACCCCAAGGCTTGAAGGACTGTCCTTGCAGTCAGCCTGGACAGATGAGACAATTGATGGAAGTAAAGTGAAAGATTCTTTTGTTTGTCCGGGGTCAAAAAGGCCATCTGGGATGCTGTATTCAGTCTCACACCCAGAAAGCACATGTCTTGAGAGGGTACTAGACTGGACTTTATTTCGTTCACAGAATACCCCAGGCATCTTAGCACTGCTATCACATATTGCAAATGATGAAGAAGCTCGTCCCTTCCTTTGGCCAGAATCAGGCAATCGTCCAAATAAGGATAGATCTGTATTCCTTTTAGCCTGAAGAAAGCTATCACTGGAGCCAGAACCTTTGTGAACACTCTGGGCGCAGTAGATAAGCCAAAGGGCAATGCAGAGAACTGATAATGAGAAGTCCCAGCTCGAAAACGCAGATACTTCCTGCAACTTAGCCTGATAGGAACATGAAGGTAAGCTTCCTTGAGATCCAGAGTCACCATCCAGTGATCTTTGCCCAGCAGAGGTAAAAGCTGTTGTAACGTCAACATTTTGAACTTGGGAATGTCCAGATAAGTGTTGAGGATAGACAAATCCAAAATTGGTCTCCACGTGTTCCCCTTCTTTGTTACTAGGAACAGGCGTGAATAAAATCCCAGGCCTACTTCTGGCACAGGGACCGGCTGTATGGCCCCTATTTGCAGCAGCAGAGAAATTTGTTTGTGAGCCTCTATTCTTTGCTGAGGAGGAACGTCTGGCATGCCCCTGAAAGGAGGCAATGTATGGAAATAAAACCTGTAACCTTGGTGTATAATATCCAATACCCATTTGTCCTGGGTAATCAAATTCCAATTTTCTTTGAAGAGTGCCAACCTTCCTCCCAAAGGTGCTGCCAGACAAGAAGGCTCTGGCAGCTGAAAAGGTAGGTCATTGGGCCTGTTTACGAAAGGACTGGCCCCTGCCCTCACCCGAAGACTGTGCAGGTGAACTCCCTGTTCTAGGTCTGAAAGAGCCCTGAGCTCTACCCCTACCACGCCTAGATCTTACCCTAGACTGTGAATCATAAGAAGGGTACGTCCACCCCTTAGCAGGCCAATTCCTACTAAACTTCGGAGGCTGAACATGCAAAACATCTTTAACAGTCTGCATAGACTTAGCCTTGTCTTCCATTTTCTTTAAAACTGCCTCCACAGGTGAACCAAACAATACATCAGACTGTAAAGGAGCATCTAAAATCCTTGTTTTAACATGGTCAGATAAATTCTGATCCCTCAGCCAGGCGTGCCTGCGAAGAACTGACCCAGTGGCAGCCACCCTAGACGAGGCCTGTACAGCATCAAATCCACATTGCAAAGAATGCTTACCCACCTGTTCAGAAACATGTACCAAATCTTGCAATTCTTTACACTCAATGCCTTCCGCCAGAGCATCTACCTTAGACTTCAATTGAGAAAGAAGATAGTTTTGATATTTCAACATGTGAAACTGGCAATTTAAAGCCCTCATAGCTAAGGTGGAAGAAGTATAGACTTTCTTTCCCCATCTATCCAAAGCTCTGGCCTCTTTATCTGGAGGAACCGGATTTTTACCACAGAGGCCTTGACACCCTTAGGTCCCTGACTAACTGTTTCTGGGTCTGCCCTAGGACTCTTATACAGATATTTATGAGCTTCAGGCACCCTGTAATACCTGTCCGGCTTAACAGGAGCAGGAGGCAAAGAATCAGGATTAAGTGAAGCCTCCGCAAACACATCTTCCACAACATCCAGAACAGGAGGAATAGCCAAAGGCCTATGCTGGGGTAAAAGCAAAATTCCCTAAGCCTTTTCCTGGAATCAGAGAAGTCCTGACCTTCCCACTTAAAATGTTCCCGATAGAATGAAGAGTCTCTGAAAAGAAAAATCCTCTGGAGGAGAAGCAGAAGGAATAGAATCATCCACATCAGAATCAGAATAAGGAGAATACTCCTGCAAGTCTTCAGTCAAGACTCTGAAACATCGAAACCTGCTCAAAACTCCCCAACTCTGGTTCCACCCTAGGCCTCTTATCAGGAGGGGCAAAGAACCTCTAATCAAAGTAATTAAATCTTCTGCCATTTTGAGCATGTGCTTCTTGGGCACAGATCCTGAAGAACTAGGAGTGACACCAACAGAAGCTAAACCTGGCCTGCCTCTGGGAGAAGCCTTGGAAACAGAAGGAGAGGGCCTAACCACCCTAGGAAGGGAGGGGAGTACAGTAACCTGAGAAGCCCCTTCAGCCTGACCTGCCTCCTGAGAGGCCACGTCCTGCAATATCAAAGTCTCCCCCTGGGACTCCAGAGAAGCCTCCGGTGGAACCACCGGTTCCACCGACGCCTCCAAAGAACCGGCGTCTGGTACGGACGACTCTTCTTGCCTGGGTTTAGCTGCTTTGTCTTTGCGCTTCTTCGAAGCGGGCGGAGCATCCGACGGCATATTGTAATTGCACCGCTTCCCGAAGACCAACCTGGCACAATCTAACCTCCGCTTAATAGTGCGCTTATTAAACCTAGCACAAAAGCGACACCCAACAACGTCGTGCTCAGGCCCCAAACAAGGAATACACAAAGTATGATAATCTCTATGCGGTATCTGCTTCCCACAAGAAATACAGTTATTCACTTTTTCCTGACATCCGGTAAACCACTGAGGCAAGAAAAAACTAAAATATTCCCCAACGGGGTACTTAGCCAACTTTGACTCGGTCTGAAACTCCGAATTCGAAAAATTTCAGAACGCCGAACGGCACTTGCAACGCTGCTTCTGCATCGGACCATGCGGCAAAAAAGACTGAGGATATGACGTCGGTCATGCGCATTTGTACCCTGACGTCCTGATCTCAGTCTTAAGCGCCTTGACCGATGTCAGCCTAATGCTTTGATATTCGGGCCGACCGAGGACAGCGGACTACCCAAGTGTAAGGACTGCAGCAATGTGAGATGAAGAACATCTC
>NC_056743.1:186206242-186296242 GCF_019279795.1 Protopterus annectens
TCAGAGGTGATCTCTGCCTGACTTACAAAGCCATGTCCAACTCAGAATTGATGGACATGCTCCACCTAAAAAAATCTGAGTCACTCGAGCCACGCACTGTAGTGAGCTAAACCTCGCCACAACAATAAACAGAACATGCTGGAGGGATAGATTCCTGTCACAGAGACTCCCCATGCTTTGGAACAAAATTCCAAACTACATTAGGCAGAGCCCCTCACTAACAATCTTTAAGAGAAACCTTGACGAGTGGATGGGTAACAGAAAATACACCCCTGGGATCACTTCATTAGCTCTGCTTGACAGAGGATCCGTTAATTAATCAATTGGGCGACACACTCTGGCTAGGCTTATAAATGCCCTCGGGCAGATAGCCTAGTACCTACTTATGAACCTAATATTCATTCAAGATGGAGATCAGAAAGATAAACAAATGGCATTGTTAAGCTGGTGGTTGGTCTGGTACTTTCAGTACAGTAATGTTGTGAATTTCTGCTAAGATCCCCAAAGTCAATGTGGCCTGAACAAAACTGTTAACATGTATAATGGGTATCCCAAACAATTGTTTACTATGATAACAACTAAAAAATGGCTGATAGCCCCTATCCATGTGCAGTAAGTTTCATGTGATTATATTACAATACGACTAAAAAAAACCACATTTTTTTATTTATTTTTTATTTATCATTTGTTAACCGGGAAAGTCCGACTTGGAACAAAGCCAATTTTCAGCGGAGGCCCGGGGAGAAAGGCTCCATGAACTAACAAGGAATTTTACTGAGCCACCAAAGTGAAACACTCTGTCATCTGTTACATTTTTTTCAACAGCTGCAGACTTCCGATCAATGTCAGTGCCAGGGTAACCTTAACGAGCAGTCTAGTAAACAAAAAGGTCTATCTAAGATGGTGGAGCCTTGTGTCACAGTGGCCTCTCTGGCTGCCATTGTTTGTTTTGTGTTTATCTAGAGTTATACTGTAGGTCTGTCATTCATTTTTCTTTTTTCATTTGGAGTCTGTTTGGGAGACTGGATATGTGGTTGGATACAAGTGCAGTGCCTTGGTTAGATCACTCAAACTGATTGTTTTTGGAGTAGTTGGTCTGGTCAGGCCATTCAAGCCTTCGGGTGGAGAGTTGTACCAAGCACAGACGGTAGAGGCCCGATTGTTTGCTGGTGCTGTGTGCTGGATCCGGATTTGGTTTTTCTGTTGGGTCAGAGGGAACTGGACTGGGATTTGGAACATTGCTAGTATGGAGACTGGGCTGATGACAGTGTGGATGATGAAGATTGTGAATCATTGATCTGTTGTGGCGTTTCGGGCCTTCATTTGGAAGAATACCTAACTTTGGTCTACAAGTTTTTTCTACTGAATCTGGATCTTAATCTAGAACTTAAAATTTTAATTTTTGAGTTAAGTTGGTCAGAGGGGACTTGACTGGGATTTAGGATGGTAGTAAAGTTGGTGTGGATGGCTGCAGTCACTGTTATCACCACTGTGAATGAATCTAGCATGGTTGATGAAGCTTCTGTGCCTTTGGATAGCTTGGACTTTGTTGTTGTGCATCTGTATATTGTTTCTGTGTTTATGTTTATACATGATTTCTGTGCTTATGTTTATACTTTAGCTTGGAGGAACATAATTTTGTTCAGCTGTGTGCCTTTTGTTGTATGGTCTGAATGACAATAACATTTTCTTTACTCTTGACTCGATCTATCACTTTAGGGGCTTGATAAAGTTCCCTGTTAATGCATTTAAACTGTATTTTTACTGTATTAATTTTTGTACAAGTAGTTTATATATTATTTCTGACTCCTGAACACAACTTCATAATGCCTTTACTTAATCTCAGAGAGTATTATGTTTCAGATGGGTCTATATTAACTCATCAAAGGATCACATTGTTGAACAGTATTTCATTGGAAATGCCATTCATCAACCCCCCCACTCCCCTCATTAATTTTATTTACACCAACTCCGAGATTGCACTGCTGTGGGGAAAGGGCAAATTTCCTAATCCTTACTGTATTGCAATCTCAGTCATAACAGTTTGATGAACAGCATGTTCAATAAAATGTCGTTTGATGATGTAATCTTTCTATGAAATAATAGGGACCCATTTCAAACACATGAGAGAAACATATTTGCAGTTACTAGCTATGCTGATATCACATGACATTATGGGAACAGAATGATGAGTAAAATTTACGCCATGTGAATAACCTGACCTGCACAGTTGTAAGATATCAACAGAGTTGAATGGAAGACGGTGTACATGATTAAGAATATGAGCTGTTAGTGATCTGTTTCCTGAGGTGCAGGAGCTAATTCCTTAAGTCTCCATTTGTCTAAGTGTGTGACTGAGGAAGTCAGTAATACAGACTGTGATCCTGCACATGGTCAGTAAAAGGTACATGTGAATCAGTGCTCTATTGTGGTTAATGAATACATACAAATAAATAAATGGTCCAACCTTTCAGGATCCATCCCACAAATGTTGGCAAATTTCTCTCAGAAATCCCATAGAAAAGATTCACAAGATCCAACAACATATGATAAATTCATAAAACAGAATATGCCTTGATACCAACTATTTTCATAGCCAAGGTTTATAAATATACCATGTGAATAATTAGCCTTTTACTTTCCCAATTGCCTTTCAGGACTGCCCGCAGCTTTCCTTTCACTTTTCATAATAGTACTGATCAGTCAGTCCCCAATTACCAGATCAAATAATTGTGCTGCATCCATAAAATCTGATTATGCATCCTCTGTATTCATACGTATGCCTCTACTAAGGCCTTTAATTGTTCATCTCTCAGGCCTCTTTCCTCTGACAACAATAACTACTCTATCTAAACTTATAAACAGGCAAAACAAACTTGGCTTTACTTGATTCAAATGAGATAACATAATATAATTCCCATCTGAGCACTTGGCTTTACTTGATTCAAATGAGATAACATAATATACTTCCCATCTGAGCTCAGCACGGAAGCTATGTAACAGAATTGACTTAACCGTATTCTTATCTCTTGCAAGGGTAATAATAGCCACTCAATCAAATCAAGACTAGGAATGTTACACAGAGCTATCAAAAGTCAGCACCTCTGATTAAAACAACTAATGATATGGGTTTGGTTTCAAAGGGAACTCTGTCTATTTTTATTTAATGATCCATAACCTATATTAACTATAAGGTCCTAAGTTAAGATATCTCTTCTATGAAAGTGTCAAAACTATTTCAATGCGTCTTACCATAGACTGTCATTGTGACTATTAGCTATAGACTAGGTCGTAATCAAAAATTATATCAGGATCAGTATCTTATAACTTAAGCATACATTATAATATGTAAAATATGTATTCTTTATGCCTCCCCCGTATTCACCAACCTGACCAAAACTTATCTCAACAAACTATCTTGCTGTTACAATCACATAGTTAGATCTGCTACTGGCATGGCATATAGGTCTCACCACTGTCAAAACCTAAATCTTCTAGGATGGCTAGAATTTTCTACCCTATTGCAGTTCAACCAGCTCACAGCAGGGCATAAAGTCCTCAATCAACCTGAAAACACCCCTGCACTCAAAAACATTATTAGCCCCCATAGTGCCCTCAGGCCATTATGCTCCTCTAATAGACTAATCCTTCTAACCCAAAAATCCAACAGCTCTGCTGGGGATGCTCTGTTTGCCAACTCTGTTAGTAAAACTTGGAACTTACTTCCTGCAGACCTTACCCAGGAATCCTCATTAACCCTATTCAGAAAAGGCCTCAAAAATACTTTAAATCACACTGGCTTTGCCCTTGCTCAAACCCTGACTAGCACTACTCCTATAATAAGTGTTCCATTTCTCCACTGTTTTTTAGCAATCTACTTATGCTACGTTACAAATGAAGGATTGTATAAATTGACAGTTTTTATCTGGTTGTATCCTGCAAGTAAAATTTTAATATGTATTACTTTTCTGTTTTTTTTAAGTAGAGCTTTTCTCCCCGGGCCTCCGCTGAAAATGGACATGTATCCAGTCGGAGTATCCCGGTCAACAAATGTAAAATAAATAAATAAATATGTAAAATACAACATTCTCTACAACTGACTACATTTTTTAGCTTCCAACAGATTTTTCCATTGAAAAAGATACACTCACGTATGCATGCATGCACACACACACACACACACACACACACACACACACACACACACATAAACATCCTTCCTCATATCACAACTCATTTCATTACATGAATTTAATAATGTTTTACATTTGGAATTAGTTTCTTCATCAGAAAATATGTCTGTGTTGTAGTCATTCAGATATGCTGCATTTTTTTACGTTTTCTTTGAAACATTTAAGAAGCTTCCACATAAAGGCTATTCACTCTGCTGGGGGAATAAGTGGCTTATCGCATTATCTGACAATATGGGAATGGATAAAATTAAAAAAACATGTACATCTATGTGGGAATTACCATTAAGGCTGAAAACTAAAATAACTCGTTGTCATAACATGGTATATATGAAATGATGTTTCTCTGATTCTCATCAGACTTTAATCTGAAAATAAAACATGCTGATGTTTTATGAAATGGCACAAATAAGTGATTTCTAGCTTTTATACCAGGAGTTGGTTTCTGAGGTTTCCTTTTTGATCTCAGAAGTTGCTTCTTGGTTTTGTTTATATTGAAACAGAATGGTTGAATGCTGGCAATTATGATTCTGTAACATTGCAGAGGTATCCAGCTAAGACCATGCAGATTCCTATAGGGATTCCCACCCACATGTTCATTCTTCAGCATTAACAACTTTTCTTTGAGTATGATACATTTGTAATTCTGTATTTTACTGTATTTATTCTCAGGTATTTGCTGCTAATAGGTCTTAAAGAATAGCTGTGCTTTTTGCTTCAAGCTGTGATGGTACTGCTTTTTCATCTTTTTCTTATCATTTCTGATTCATATATATGTGTTGCAAGCCTTTTGCTTCACACATCAGTGAATTTCTTCTAGACATATACTGTTCCGGTGGCACTAGCTTATAAAAATGTTTTCCTTGAATAAAGTAGAGGGAAGGCATTTTATGAAAATTCCATTTGACATGCACTGATTATTAGCTGTTTTTTGTACACTTTAGCTCTCAGTATGACACCTGCTAAGCATGTATAGTGTCAGCATGTTTTACTCCTGGGAAAAAGCAATATTTCAAGCAGAAGATAACATTTCATACACTGTCTTTTAGAATACTTATGAACACCATCTTAATATCTTACATTTATGTTTTTTTAACTTTATTCCAGAAAAAGGAAGCAGTTTTTTTACTCACCACTTAGAATTCATTTTGCTGTTCTAGCTATATCAGAAATGTCTGCCTTTGTGAAACCATTGCATGTAGAACCATACTTATCACACTTGTCAGGTTATACATATATTTATCTACATATCTGATAAGAGGATTTCTTTCTGTATAGCTCCGATGAAGCAAGGAAAAAGACATGCTGTTATCCTCGGTGATACATTCTTGTTAAGATATTTCGGTATGGTCATCTTTTTTCAGAGATGCGTGAAATGTTAAATGACAACATGGAAGTGTGTGGATCAGTATTACATGTAGAATAATAATTTAGGGGTATAGCTAAATCTACCAATCACCTCACAGATGACACAGATTCAAGCAGATTTTGTTGTAACAGCCTGGGGCTATCTGTTTCCAGACAATTTCATACACTGGTGCTTGCACTACACTGATGTGATCATCGCAAACAAATGATTTTCCAGCCCTCTGCCCAGGCACCTGACAATCAGGAAAGCCTTACTTTAGAATAAAACTGCATCCACTGGAGGTTTCAGCATTCTTTGACCCAGTATGTAACAAAAGTTTTTTTTAAGTATTTTAAAATATGCAGCTGTTATTCGTAGACGGCCTTTTACATTTTTGCTATTTCCAGTATATGGCTCAATGTATCCTATATGATGATTTACAGGTGAAAACAAAATCACTGCAAGTGTAATAAGCAAGTAGAAAAGATAATATGAGCAATTTCCTTAGTAGCTGTCTAAATTATTTCCTTGGGATTACATCCAACCAGATTTCTGGCAAGGGACAGAAGATGAAGAAGTAGGTGATTCTAAATCACAATCTGGCTCCAGTCCTGGGAAGAACGAAACTAGGGTATTATAGCCTGATTTCCCAAACTGATAAAGCCTTAGCTGGGAGAACGATATTCAAAGCTCATCCTTAAGTTATATTTGGAATCAGAGACTCAAAGCCTGGCCATAAGATCAATCCTCTCAGTTTCCTGTCTACTTAGGCTTCCTAGTGAAATGTTGGTACTCATAACATAAGAAAACTCTAGAAATACAGAAGACTGACATAGAACATTGCTCTTCTCCTTTAAACCTCTTTTTTTTTTTTTTTTGGTGCGGAGGAAAAGTCCCCCCACACCTCCCAAACTTATAAATACCAACTCTGAGATCACCAGACCTCAGACAGATCTGACATTTCAAATTATTACCATCTTCTTATATCTCAGATAAAAACTGGACAAACTCATAGGTGCAGGAAAATGATGAAGTGTCGTACAAGAGCCTTCTTAAACACATTCAGCTGCCTGCTCTCTTCAGAGCTCAGACAGAGGAATTTCTTTCCACTTTTTTTCTTTGGGAGAACTTATGTAGGTTACCATCTCCCTCCAGGCAAACACAGATTTTGGTCCTGATGAGCTTTCCATGGCATTTTACGTGTTCCCTCCTGCCCCTTGGATGAAGGTAAATCTAAATACAGCAAACAGCCTCTTCAGATCAACCTTGATCTCTCAGAGATGGTGGAGAGATATGGTTATGATGATGACTCTAAATCCATGTAAAGATAGGGGGCTTTGGACTCTTTTCACCTTATCTTCCCAAGAAACGAAGAAATGTCTTGCTGCATTACTGGGATGTCAAGATGGTGGAGGTGTGAAAAAACCTTTCACACTCAAGTGCATTATTTCCTTTCTGCTTTGTGTGCATATCTACAAAATTCACGTTTTAATTCTGATCGCTAATGCAGTTTTAAAGGGCTTTTCAGATGCAGTACTTAAGCCTCTTAAGCTGATGCCACTGGCAATTAATTATCTGACCCATTAACAGCTGTCCAACTCTCCATAATCAGTGTCCTTTTAAGAAGCTGACCACAGATTTTAATAAGGAGGTTTCATGGATGTGGTTCCTATGATTTAATGGCTACATGTCTTTACCATACCACATAATGTTGATATTATAGCTACTACAGAGAAATGGCTGAAACCTGATAACTGGAGTCTACACCACCTCATTCCAAAGTATTCATACCTACAAGATTACAGATCAGGCAACAAACCTGGGGAAGGGGCATTAATTCACTTATCATTGCACAAGCTAACAGTAACTCAGAAGTGGACGCTAAATGGATCTTTTTAACATTTCCAACAAGCATCCAAACCCCCTTATTATACTCATGGCATACCTACCATCACCAGCTTCTCTACCAAAATTCAGTGCTCACATCCAACAAATATATGCCAAAGTTCCCAAAACCTGTAACTTAATCATTCTTAGAGACTTCAACATTAATTACTTATGACCAAAAGCCATTGGTATCTCAAAACTCCTGGACAGCTTAAGTCTTACCCAAATCAATTCTGAAGCCACTAGACCAAACCTTCAATCAAATAGGCATACCTTACTAAATGTTGTAATAATGAATAATCCTACAATATCTAACATCACCATGCATGAACCCTTCTTCAGTGATCACTGTTCCATAACGTTCTCAGTACATAATCTAATGTTAAAATATAAACATACAATTATCACCTTCAGACACAAAACTATTCAGAATATCACTAATCTATACTGTACCTTGCCACCCTTCATTGGTCTCCTTACTTGACATACAAGACCCCAATGAAGTAGCTAATAACTTTTCCAAATAATCTACTGCTCTTTGCAAAACAAATGCTTTCCCTTGGAACAAAACTGCTTCAACCTCATAAACATGACTGTGTATTTAATGAACTCTAACACCCCCTCAAATTAAGTGATGAAGCATGGTACAATTGTAAATGCAACCCTCCACATATGCCTCACTATGCAACCGAGCCAAGCAATCCATCCGCAGACACAAAAACAATGACTACCAAAACAAACAAATCTCACTTTTATCCAAAATTAAAAGATTCTGGAGATAAATCAACCTGCTGACTGGTTGAAAAACTCAACACAGGTCCACCCTCCTGAACCCCTCTAATAACAACACAAACTCTTATGCATTGACTTTCTCAGTGAGTTCAGCAGCCTGCGCACACGTCAACAACAACAAGAACCTATGGCTCTCACAGCCATCTCCCTTTACATTCCAGTATTCATCTTCATAAAGGATTAGAAACAGAGATACAAACACAAATGGATCAATTACAGATGCACAGTCGCACAGGCTCAGATAACTTAGACCCTTGGTTCACAAACCTTTGTAAGGACTTCATCTCTCACCCTTTCACTCACATATATAACCCTCTGCTTAACTAATCAGATTATGCCTCAGATATGGAAAACAGCAATAGTCACTCATCTTCCAAACAAACCCAAGCCAACTACTGCTTTGCTATACCATCCTATCTTAATTTGTCCCACTAAGTAAATACTAAAAAAATTATGTGCAACCAAATTACTGCTGATTTATATCAATACCATCTTCTATCCAAGAAACAAGATGCATTCTGGTCTGGGCACAGTACCATAAGAGCTCTCTACTCCATCAAAAATTACATCCTGTTTAATATGAAGAAAGGCAATCTGACAGGAGTTGCCTTTATTGGCCTTATAAAAGTCTTTGATCTAATTGATCATAACTTGCTATTTAACAAATTAACTGAAATAGGCATTAGTGACGATGCAAAACCTTGGTTTGTAGATGTCCTCACTAATGAATACTTCAAGGTGAAAGTAGGCACAGTCACCTCTGAATCAACTCCTCTTATGAATCCCTCAGGGTTCCACTTTAACCCTTCTGTTATTTTTCATATTCATCAACAAACTCTTGTCTGATCACTCTCTGACACATCTAATACGTTATGAAGATGACATGGTCATCTACAGGTAAAACAAATTCAACTCTACTATAGAAACATCTCCAAGATGACCTTCAATCCCTCAACCAATGGCTAATAGGAAAGCAACTTATACTCAATCCCTCAAAAATGAAAGCAATACTATTTGGAACCAACCAAAAAATAGCCAAAGCATTCAGCTTCCTTAATTATGTTAATACCACCATAGAAATTACCATAACCTTCAAATAACTTGGCATCTAGCTAAACCAATCTCTTAACTTTCAACTACACATTCAAAACACACACAAAAAGATCAACAACCATTTTGGGCAAATAAACTATCACCTCTTCTGTCCAATCCAGCCAAAGCTGCCATGGGCAAAAGAATACTCTTATCTCAGTCCAAATATGTACTGTCCATTATATCTGCAGCCTCAAAGAAAAAGCCACTACTTCGCAAACCATCTCCAATAAAATCTGCAGGGTCATTACTAACTTCCCCATTAACAAACACCACTACCTCTTGCCATAGCTAAATGGCTCCCAGTACATTTGAAAGCCAGCCTCCTGCAAGAATCACTAATTTTCCTGAACATCTTCCCCTCTCACTCATAAACTTTTCACCAAAACCCTATATATAATCTCAGGGGATTCTTTCAATCTCAACCCCTTCCTACTAACTCCAAAGTTAAACTTCACTGCACTGACTATGCATTCTCCATCCTAGCACCCAAACTATGGGACTCCATTCCACTCCCAGTCAGACACATTTAAATGTACTTTGATGTTAGATAATAGCTCAAGGAACACCTTCACCCATAATGCAGCTGCACTCACACAAGTCATGTTACATGAACCCTGCAGCTCTCTCACACCCCTTTATTCGTTTCATCCTTCCTTATCTCATCTTGTCATTCTCTTCACTTACTTCTTTCATTCATCCTACCTCCCTCTTCACTTTGCATCTCTCACACTTCTCTCCTTTCTACTGCTCTTCCCTGTGCATGCTTCTCTCTCTCTCTTCATTATTCTGTCTTCTTCACATGGTTTCTCCTCCTGCAACCATTCCCACTTGCATCTTCTAATGTCTTCATTCCCTTCTCTATATAATGATATGCTGCTATCCTTGTAGCACAACCCATCTCAGTCATTTTTGGCTATATCTTACCCAAAATGCTCTGGTACACATAATTACATCTTTCCATCCATGTTTTGGCATATAATTGCTTCTTGAACTTAATATTGTAGCACATTTTTGCATCTGTAAATATGTATACATTTTCAGCATATCCTTGTATTGGTAAATATGTTTTCTTCATTTCTTATGTGATCCTGTTCACTTGGGCATTGCCTGCAAATGGTTCATTTAGATCAATGCACTTCCCTAGTAAACAAATATAAATAAAATAATAAATAAAAAATAATTAGGTATAATTTCGATATTGTTCCTGAAGACATTCAGAAACTAATAAGATGGTGGTCATTATGTGTACTCCCCTTTGCACAGAAGACTTGATAAAATAATAGTATTTCCCAAGATTTACTACCTCCCTTCTACAACCTCATTCTTATTTACAGGAAATAGGGAATGATAGTGAAAGCCTTTATGTGGAGATTGTAAAGGCAGTTTTTGTGAAACACACCTCATTTCAGCAATAAACAGCATGGGGGCTCCTCCATCTTTTACCTTAAGAGTTAGCACCTACATTGACATCAAATATGTTATGAAAGGCTCCAGAAAGGATCACAATATAGAGAGAGATATGAAGACATATGGAAATGATGGTGCAAGACTGAGTGGAGATCTGCTATCACGCTATAATGTGGAATCTGATAAAGGTGATTATACAAAGCTCCATCTTGGACAGTAAGAATGATACCTTGATGATAGCAAGCTCAGATGCTCATAAGCCTAGTACTTATTATACAGCAGGAACTTCTCATTGTTACATTTGTTAATGCCTGTTATGTACTTCACAGATAAAGATTCTAGTTGTCTACTGATGTACTATGTTCTTCATCTGTAAATATGTTGTAAGTAATTTTTATGTTAAATTGTTAATCACTATGTAATCCAATGTAACTACTGTCTGTTTATTTTACTGTGGAGCTTTTCTCCCCGGGCCTCCGCTGAAAATGGACCCATGTCCAGTCGGACACTCCCGGTCAACAAATTTAAATAAATAAATAAATAAATAAATAAAATAAATATATATATATATATATATATATATAGAGAGAGAGAGAGAGAACATAAATTGTAGATGAACTTTTCTCAGATCAGAGTCTATTTTGCACTTAGTCGAGTATTCATGTGTGTTTGTGTATGTGGTGTGGTGCTTGTCTGTGCGTCTGTTTTTTTGTGTGTGTGACCCAAAAGCACTGTTTCTTTAGTTCCATCTGTTTCACAGGGGCATGAATTAAGACTTATCAGTAGCTAATTTCCAACTCCAGTATTTTTACTGTATCTCAAATTGTGCTGTACTCTTTGTTTTTTTGTTTCATACTGATTTGACTCAGGTGGTCTTGAAAGTTATGTAATGTACGGTGTGAGATGACAGACAAATAAGTCTTTCCCTGTAAGCCAAAGGTCTGTCATCTGAGTGCCTATCATGTCTACAAAAGACTCTGAAATGCCAGATCAAGGCTGACTTTTGAAATAATAATAAGCTGGTGACAATGCCAGGATGCTGTAGAGAAGATCAAGCTTTGATCTTCAGTTTCCCCTGTCGGATATACTCGTCACCACCATAACAAATGTATGTGTGTGTAATGCTTTGTGTCATAACACATGCTAAAAGATGGTTACAAGATGTACATTATGTCTTAATGAAAACTGTTTGCAGACGTTCTCCTAAGGTAGGAAAATGGATGTAGTGTTTTGAAATGGGTCTTGCTGGTTCTTTGGTCCCAACTCCTTCACAGGGGCAAGGATAAGCCGCTTCAGTAGCTAAATGTTTTCAGCCACAGTAATTAAATCTTTTCTGTATTTGAGAGCATGCTGTGATCATTTTTTTCACACTGATTCTACTTAAGTTGTCTTAAGAGATAAGTACAATGTGAGTTGATTGGGCTTACAGAGGAAGGTTTACTTGTCAGAGCCCGACATATGAATGCCTATCATGTCCATAAAGGAATATGAAATGCCAGTATAAGGTTTGACTTTTGGAATAATCTAGAGAGGATCTTTAGTATACTTTCTCAGACATGCTCATCACCACCATATCAAATGCATGTTGAATTTTTCATGTCCTTTTATATGCTGGAAAATGGTTATAACATGCATCCTGTCTCAATGAAAACTGTCCATTTACTCCTTATTGTTATGTATATTTCTATGCAAAAGAAGAGGAGGCAGCAGACACATCAAATGTTATGTGTATAGGGGGATCTGTAATACCATCCATTTTCAGGGTGCTGTATTCATCAGTCTCAGATGTGGTTCCCCTGCCTCAAAGACTACTTGTAGATGGTGTGAGGTTCCTACTCTGGGCCAGTAATCAAGGAGCCTGAATCCTCACCACTGACACTGGAGAGAGCAATTGACTTGGAACAAAAATGGATACATCAAGTATTTCCAGATGCATCTCTCTGCATCAAGCAAAAGTTCCCTAAAGAACACACAGGGAACACACTCAGTCTGGGGTCTGGATTTCTCTGTCTGTCTCCCCCAGGTCCCCAGTAACACTCCCCACTGGCACAGCTATAGAGTTGAGACCTCAGCCAAGTGTCCAAGCCAAGTTCTCCACCACTCACTCTGTGAAACTAGTGCTGTGTCTCTCTTCTCCAAACAGCTGACACACACACTCTTGGAGATTCGATTTTCACACACACACACACACACACACACACACACACACACACACACACACACACACACACACCTGGGAAAGGCTGGCACAGACTTACTATCTATGCCCCCTTCTGCCAGACTATAAGGTAGTTACACTACCACCAGACACTCCAAAGCCAGCTACTCCAAGGCTCTTGCAAGGGTACCCAATTATATGAGTGAAATTAATACAAATGGTAATGCTGGCCAAACAGCAAGGGTTTCAGGAGTGGCTGCAGTGTCACTGAATAAATATAAGTACTCTCAAAGGTTAAAATATTCTCTAAAAGACCAGCCACAAAGAAAAGCTTAAATATATTTAATAATAAATAATAAAAGAACGTGAAAATACTAAATATCTATTTACAATAAACACCAGAGTTTCAATTACAGGAAATATTAAAATAACACAAACAAATAGATTCACGTAGATACTGAAAAACAGTACTTAACTAATCTCACTATATTTTCCTGACTGATCTAAAGAATTACTATTCCCTGGTCACTTACTAAAGCAAGGCAAGATGAAGTAAATGAAGGGTCCTTCTCTGTCATGTTGCAAAAAAACTTGACTGCAATAAGACTTCAGTCTCAGTTAGTATTAAAATATCATTTTTAGTGAGGGGATTACAGAATGACAGCACAAACATCTGGTCATCTGACTTCTGGTTCTCATGCTACCCCCCTTGGCTAGAAGCAGTCATGATTTAGCACATATTTGTCAATAATACATGCACACAGAGCCTTACTAAGATCTGCTGCAGCTCCTGGAAGTCATAAAACAACTTCAAACCTCCACTTTTCCAGAGTAACAATTCACCCCAAAGACAATGCAGAAAGCTTCCTAGTACAGACTTTTTTCTCTGGCTGCAATGAGGACTGTAAGATACGATCTTTATGTCCTAAGCCAGGTAATTTAATTTCAAACTATTTTCAAAGTTAGCTGCAGCTGGACTGTGATTAACCTCATCTCTTCCAGTATCATTTGTTACAATATATACATTTCAACAGCTACAATAATACACATACATTTCTTTTTTTCTGCCCATCAGGGCACACTGTTGGTACATTTTTAACACAAACAGGTTTACAAATACATTTTCAACACAAGCATGGGTACAAATCAGATTGATATACAAATGATGCACAACTCCACAAAATTGCAGCCAGCTGTGCCGGCACATGCCACACATCCACCACCGCACTTCTCCTGGCATGGCTGGCAACACCTCACACTATCACAAGTGGTACTAACAGTGGCAGTAAGACACATTATATCTGCATGGAAAGCTTCCATGTCACCCTCTGTTTTACAATGGAGGCAAATGGAGCACTATATGTACATCAAACAGAGATATCACTGACTGCAGTGTGACATCACCAGATCAGATAGGCTACCAAGCAGAAGTATGTGACTTTATGGTTGGATAAAATGTAAGCTGTGGGAAAAGGGAGATTAGAATACATCTGGTGTGTCATCATACTAACTGCAAAGAGATGCATTATTTGTTGACATGCATTAACGTAGTTAGAATAACTGTTTATAAGTATGAAGGGTACAGGCAACGGACTCTATAGTTTTCACACACACAACTGTTTGGGTATCTCCCCCTCTCCCACAGATACATACAAACATACATACACACACATGCACGCACACACAATTGATATCACTGTTTATAATATGGGGTAGTGTGTGATAAAAACATGCCAAAGAAGCTGAAAGTAAGGTGAACAAAACAGTGATGTGATCAGTATTACTATATAGTACAGAAACCTGGGCAGTGAAGGCAGAGCAGATGAGCAAGCCAGATGTGACGGAGATGAAGTGCCTGAGATGGGTGGTAGGATGCACACTGTGGGACAGATGAAGGAATGAGGATATCAGAGCCAAAGCATAAGCAGCTCTAATTGCAGAAAAGGTAAAAGAGAACAAATTAAGGTGGTTCAGGCACATCTGCAGGAAAGTAGAAGACAATCTGTTGAAGAAGATTTTGAACAGACAGGAAGGAAGAAAGCTGTTATGTTTACAAACTCTGTGTCCACATTTTTCGTACATGTATGACATTCTTCTTGCTTGAATATACACACAAGGTGTATGAATTTTCCAGAGACAACTGTAACAAGGATTACATTTGTTGCCATAGCCTCCCTTACTATTAAATATTGTACATTCATTTGATCTTTCTGCTGATTTTACAATCAAAGAAATCCTAAAAGCATTTCCTAACATTAATGTTGCATCCATTTTTTAACATCATTTTCTGCACATGATCGGCTTTTATTCAACATAAAATCTTATCTCGCAACATTTACTCTCTTTCTGATTAAAACCCACAACTAATACTCTCAGCTTGGGCAAAAAATTAGGTCCAAATTCATCAAAATTATTTTTTATCCTGTATCTCTGAGCTGTCTTATAAGTTTAGGATTAAAGTGATTTTGTAACAAACCTTTTGACTGCATATAAATATTTTCACTGGATTTTAAGGAACCACAACATTTCTTGTTTGAATATAGGTTTCAGATGGCAACCATATAGATAAGTATTATTTTCTGTCTTCAGTTTCAATGGTTTGTCAGAAAGAAAAAAAAAAGGAATGCACAGTATCTTACACGTTTTGATTTTCATACCGGAGGAGCAGGCCAGAGTACATCATTTCCCATTTTTCTATTTTATTCTCTCAACTTTCAAGGTTCCAGTGAATCACCAAAAACTTTGTAATCTCTAAGAGTTATTCCTAGAGACGTGTTGTTATATATTACAATAAAACTATAATACCTCAATACTGAAAAAGAAAATTAACAAAGTTAATAAACCACATGACAATCAGCAATTTGAATATGAGAAGATAAAAAGAAATAAGGATAAGGCTTGATCTCTTTTGGTTGCATGTAGATCAATCAATGCATCTGTAAAAAACAAATCTTTAGTCTAAACACTTGACACTATCTAGTGGCACAATGCCAGAATGTACCATATATGCTCTGTATAATAGTTGCCAGAAATCCATTTATATTTCTCTTCTATGTCTTTAGGTCAATTAATGTGTAACTCTTACATTTACATATAGACAAACACATTCTAACATCAGGGGCGGCTCGTGCTATTGGTCTGCAGGACTGCAGTCCTCCCAGCTATAAAACAAATAAATAAAATGAAACTAAAACAAAAAAAGAAAATAACTAAATGAAATAAAAGAAATAACTAACAACAAAAAAAAATGCGAGTCCCGGACATCACGCATGAGCAGTCGCACGTTTCCCAGATACTCAGACTGCTGGTGAGACAGTCTGGAGCATGCGCACAGAATCCAGACGGTCTCACCAGTAGTCCGGATTGAAATGTCAACATTTTTCACTTGAAATATCCAGAAGTCTATGCAGTTAAAACTGCATAGACTGGAAGGGGATCGGACTGCGACGTCCACAGGCAAGGACGTGCTCTTGCGGGATTCTGCTGCAGTTGACTTTAGGGATTGGCTATTTACTTGGCGAGACTTCCCTGCAGGGACCATTGACTTCATTTACTTGTGGATGTATTACTTTGCGGGATTCTGCTGCAGTGACCATTGACTTCATTTACAGATTGTTCTGACGAGACTTCAGGTACAAGGAATTGAACAGGATCACTGGCAGGTACAACAAGGGTGTGTGTGTGTGTGTGTGTGTGTGTGTGTGTGTGTGTGTGTGTGTGTATTATTGCACATGTGCAAACATGTAATTAGTAACAAATGCATCCTGTGCAAACTCAAGCAAGCTGTGTAGCCTCTGAGATTTATTTTACATATGTGCCATTACAGGGTACTTATACTTAAGAACTATGGACTGCTCCTTTTGGCAGGGTAATTATTATTCTATTACACAAACGTGTATATGTAATAGTAATTGGAGTACATATGTAGCACTTAAAAATCTTTTGCAAACATACCATAGTTTATGAAAAAATTCAGGCTATAAATTAGAAATTTGCTCAAGTGAAGTATAAGATATATTTGTTTGCATCTGATTGCATATATTTCCACAACTTCTGACGAAAAATGCAGCTAATATAATCATTTGTAATATTCTTCTACTGTGGATTTACTGGTTCTTTTCAATCTGAGTAACTAACCAAAGTATCATTATAGAGTGCATTAAAAAAGAAGTGATGGATACCATTCTGGCAAGGAAAGACTGTACATGTGTTTGTGTGTGTGTGGTGCATGCCAGGAATATGTGTTTAATTTATTTCTTCTAAAGCAAACTGAATATTTTCCCGAGAAAGCAATTGTGAATCTGATTTTGGCGTTTTGCACAAATAACTGATTAGCTCGCTGTTTGATGTCCTTGATCTGCCTGATTCAGTGTTAATATCAGCAATGTAAACTGTCACTAAATTATAACCAGTAGAAATAGACATTCTGCTATTGCCTTTATACTGCATTTGTTTCTGATATCAAGAGGAATGAACTTTTTCAGCAAATTTTTTATGTTTGAAAAGAGCCTCATATTTTGTTCTGTTCTGTTCCTCATAACATCTGTGGTTTCTGAATACTTAAATTTTGAGATATTTGATGGTGCAGTGGTAGCATTGTTGCCTCACAGCTGCAAGCTCTCAGGTTTGATCCTTGACTCGGGTGCCTTCTACGTGGAATCTACATGCCCTCCCTGTGTTTGTGTGGGTTTGCTTTGATAGTGCAGTAGTAGCATTGTTGCCTCACAGCTAGAGGTTTTCTGGTTTGATTCTTGGCTGGGGTGCCTTCTATGTGGAGTCTGCATCTCCTCCCTGTATTTGTGTGGGCTTGTTCTGGTGTCCTCCCATATTACAGACATGTGTCTGCAGTATTTCTCCCTGGGCCTCTGCTGAAAATTGTTTTTTGTTCTGTCAGACTTTCCTGGTTAACAAATGTTAAATAAATAAAATTGACAGGCATTTGAATTTCAGACTTCATAGTCTTCAGAAAGTACATAGTAACACAAAACCTTTTATTCTAGCAATTTTCTAAGTTTATAAGATGAATATTTGAAATTTGTCCCTATTTTTGGGACTGTATTCTCCCATTATTGGCTTTGTCCAGGTCTTTTGTGCTAAGCTTGATAGCTATGACAACAACGGAATTCACTGAATATGTTTGAGGGCTGTATTCCCCCATTACTGGGTTTGTCCAGGTGTTTTGTGCTAAGAGATTGACAGATATGGTGAGAACTGAATTCACTAAATGACAGCCATTTAAGTTTCAGTCTTCCTCTCTTTCACAAAGCAGCTGATTGTTGCTTTGACTGGTTTGCACAGGGACCTGTGTTCAAGACTGGGCAGTTAAATGTATGGTGGTAATACATCATTTTATTCTACCAACTTTCCAAGATTATACAAGCAATATTTAATGTGTCCCTGGTTTTTGGGCTTTTGTCCCCTCCCCCCAAGAAATTTTGGCTTTTCCAGATTCCTTGTGCCACAAAGTTGAGATACAGTTGAGTATTAAGTAGATTTTACAAGGAACTGAGAGTTGCAGGGGAAGAGAAGTTTAGTGCTGCTTATGCTGTCAGCTTGCATTGTTAATAGCACAACAGGTTGTGTACTTGCTTTTGATGCAGAAGGCTTGGGTTCTACTCCCACAAGGGGTGGATGCTGCTGTACGGAGAATGTCCTCTTTGGTGAAGATACTAACTATGAACCTGTTATCAGTTTGCCATCCATTTCCTATTACAATATTACTAGCTTATCATTTTTTTATGTAATATAGGTAATTTGTTCCTCAGGGGAAGTTGTTTGCTAGCAGCAACCTCTTCATTAGTTACAGATCTCTTTAATGTGGAATTATTTAGATGACTTACTTCTGCAGAGATTGTGCATATTTACTGATACTGGTGTATTGTATAAGTCTGAGTAGACTTTTTATGATGGAAATGTTCTCAATTGGGCAGTTTTGTCATTATTGGTGCATGCATTTGTTTCATTGTTTACTGGAAAAATGTTCAAAAGAATAAATTTAAAACACCCTCTAACAACTGCACTGTATTATACAAGGAATATAATTTAATACAATCAGAAAGGTGTATCACACAACACGTGTATGTTTTTTTGTGTTTTGTGTGCAAGGGGCCTATCATTTGAAAACAGCCCAAAGTTAATCTTTATATTACCCAAATGCATTTTCTTTGAATGTGCATTTCACGGCTGTTTCAATGAATGTGAGTTTCAAGGGCAGAGTTTTAATGCTAAGTCTATTTTCATTGTGAGACTGCATTGCTTTGTTTAGCAGATGTTTTAGTGTTTGTGCTGTAAAATACAAAATAAAACTTTCAAATAAAATCCAAATCATCATAGAAGTAAAGCAGTATGCACATTGCAGTGTTTATGGTAAATGGGGCGAAATAGCCAAGTAATGGGACATTGGAATGGCTGCAGGGGGTGGCTCCATTCAACCATGATTTTGTGAGAGGGAAGGATGGCAAACTTAGACAGCCCTGGCTCAGCTGAACTATACCTCTCAACTGTCCAGATTTCCACAGAATGAATAGATTTTTGCTTCTTCTTTTTGGTTTGTCCCTCATAAAATTTGTGGTTTCCTGGCAAATCATTTAGGAATTAAGTCACTAAATAATGACAGAGATTGAGTTTCAGACTTCATAACCTTCAGAAAAATGCATGCTAAAGCAAGACCTGTTCTATCAACTAAGTTTATACAAGAGCAATTTTTAATACTGTTTGTATGTTCCCCCAATATATTTGGCCTTGTCCAGATTTCCTGCGTTAACAGGTTGAAAGGTACGTGCAAATTGCTTTATAGAATTGGGCATATCCAAACCTCTCAACTGTTCCCGATTTTGGCTCAAAATATTGCTCGCCCTCTAATCCCTCCGCAAAATGTCAATTTTGGAAGAAAACATGGAGGGTTTGCAATTAATAAATAACTGTAATAATCAGAGTTATAGATTACTTTTATTTCAGAAATACATGTAGACTTGTTTATTTTGTCAGCTGCTCAAGCTAACAGTGCTAATATTAAAAAGTGTCCCTTCTTTGACAGGTTCCCAGCTGTATTGTGTGGCTATTTTATATTTTTGCATCACATTTTTTGTCCATTTTTCATTAAATTGTGGTTTTCTGGCAAATTAGTGGCAAATCATTAAACATTGAAGTAAGAAAACAATGACAGACATTTCAGTTTCAGATTTCATACCCTTCAGAAAATTCATACTAATGCAAGAACTACTATTCTATTAGAAAGTTTATAAGAACAATATTTAAATATTGTCCTTAATTTTGGGCTTGACTTTGTCCAGATTTCTTGCTCTGAGGTTGAGAGGTATGACACATGTGTCAGGGCCATTGCAGTCAGCCAGAGACATTTCAAGTTGTGACATACTTGTTGCACCCCCAGTCCCCCATGTAGTGAGTCTGGATGTGTCCAAGCAAGGCAAGGAGCAGTTATGCAGTTTAAGTGTGCAGAGTACCTCCCCACCCCCATCCAAGGTAGACACAAGTACTACAGTGGCTTTTCATCTGTCTTGCTTGATTCTGCAGAATGTTCTGGTTTTCTGTCATATTTTTATACTGTTGATTATGCTTATTATTATTCAGAAAGTGCCTGTTGCTCTATGTTTATGTAGCAATGATTTTATGACCACCGGGTAAGCTTGTCTGAGATTGCAAGATGCAAGTAAGCTTACTGTTAAAGAATTACCAACACTGAAAGCCTTTTTGTTGTTGCCTTGCAGAGAATACTTACATAACTAGATAACGTATAAGCCTTTGGTAATGAAATTCATATGACAGTATTTGTAATAAAGGGCAGGATTACAGTATTTTCAGAAGCTCACTACATTTGGAGACTTGCAGTCATCTTTGCAGGCTTTACCCATAAACTAAACAGAATGCCAATCTATCGTGTGTTGTCCATAACCTGTGCAGTAATTCTTTAAGCAATTTATCTTGAGCTTGTTTCTGGTTTGCTGTTCATTTTTTTTTGATCATGTTTTCCCAATGAAATAAGTAGATTGTTGTCAGGCAGCAGGTCTTTTTTGGATAAGAAGCATTTTTACACGTGGGGGGGGGGGTATCATTGCTACTTTCAGCATGTTACTTGGTACTTTAATAAATCTGAATATAAAGTATAATTAGAACTGCAGTGCAAGGAGAAGTGGTTTGAGTTGAGTGCTGCTTGTTTTTCTTGTACTTGATTTTGACTGGCATTCCAGTAATGTATTCAAAAAGTAATTTATTTTTTCATGCCTCACAACCTTTTTGTTTCCTTCTAGATATTAAGTAAGCTGTCATGCAGCCAATGCACTGAAATATTTTTTCTTCTACACTTCATTTTGTTTTGATTGGACTCTCATAATGACGTTTTGGCACCCAGGGCAACGTATTTAATTAAAATTCCATTATTTGTGGTTTTGAGCATAGCTCCTTCCATTTCTAGTTGGCTGCACCCCTTCCCATTGGCCCTGTCCATTCAGCTGTCTCCTGCAGCCCCCCTTCGATGTGAAGTCACCAGCCACCACTGTCTAACATATACCATCTAAACTCTTAAACAGTGATCTAAATTACTCAACCAGATGTAAGATTTGTGGCTCAACTAATTACATTCCATACACATTTTAGAATGCCTACAAATTCAGGCATGCAGGTAAGCTATGTGAATGATGTCAACAAAGAACTATGATTCATACTTCTGATTAATGGTAACCTCCCAGACATAATTTGCCTCAAATTTTAGAAAACATACAGTTGTTTCAGTAAATGTGCACTGTCAATAAGATAGTGCATGTTTCCTGGAAAAATCATTAAAGTGTCAGCTGATTTTTCCAGGAAACATACACTGTCTCATTGATAGTGCTCATTGACTGAAACAACTGTACGTTTTCTAAAATTTGAGTCTACTTGGTTTGCTACACACACAGTGGCACAGCACACTGATTTCAGGCATTACTGTGATGTTATACAGTTATTAAATCACAGTAAGTACAGATTTACAAGTACATGTATTAAACCTTTCCCATTAAACTTTGTGTGTGTGTGTGTGTGTGTGTGTGTGTGTGTGTGTGTGTGTGTGTGTGTGTGTGTGTGTGTGTGTGTGTCTGTTCCTTTGCATAAATCTGTGTGCTGTAATACAGTAAACCCTAATAATTGTTACAGCATCTGAGGAACTTCCTGGTTAAATCTAAAAGAAGTATCCACAGTTGTAGAAACATGCAAACTGGTGCCTGTTGAAAGAACAAAGACATCTGGCTTTTGCAAAGAGGCAATGAGCATGGAGAAGTCATTCTAGTTAACTTTGCCAAGCAGAACATGTTGAACTATGTTTCGTTAATGATCATGTGGAGGATTGTAAACTAAAATGAAAAGACTGTGTGGAAAACAGTAATGTATAGTGAAACTCAAAATCTGTGGATGTACTCAACTACTTTTAACATTTAGACATGATCTTAGTAAGACATCCTGTAAGAAGAAGCACTGGTCTTAATGAGCTGTGAATTATTTTTACCTGGCCTGAACTGCGAGCTACTTGGCTGAATTGAGTTATGGACTATGGAACAAGCTATTGCCTGTGAAAGTATTCAGTCAAATAATTAACTTTAAAATTTTGTCATTATCCCATAAGTGCCTCTAGAGTCCTGGCTTTTTATAGCGTATGTGTGTTTTTATATATGTATATATTTATACGCATGTGTGTGTGTGTGTATATATATATATATATATATATATATATATATATATATATATATGTATATGCACATGCTTTTATTTACATATATATATATATATGTGTGTGTGTGTGTGTGTGTGTGTGTGTATGTGCACATACAATAAAGTCACATACACATACATGTGCACATACCCATCTATATATAGACAGGTAGAGCGATGTATAGATAGAGAGATTCACTGAACATGCATCTAGCAGTGACCCCATCAGCCCATACTCTTGTAGCTTTGTGCAGAAGACATTCCAACATATTCATTCATATGCGTTTCCCCCATGCACAAAACACAATTACACAGGAATGGCAAACTTGCACAACCCCTTCAATATCTGTACAAGGTCAAAGAGTTGATCAACTGCTCCATGGCCCAAACAGGACTTGCAGTGTTGTAGAGATATGACTATTAGACAAAGTCTCCTTTCCAAAATCCTGGAATAGGCTGTTCCCAGAAGGCTAACAGATGTGATCCCTCTATAAGTGGAACATAACATCTAGCCCCCTTTTTAAAAATTGAACCAGCATTCCCATTTGCCAATCCACAGCTATCATCATCATCTTCCATGGAAAGGAGTATTACCGGGGGGGGGGGGTCTGTCCCCTCCAAAAATAAAATTGTGCTATGTTTGTTGTACAGAATGTTTTCAATGAAATGGCTTTTCAGTCAAATGTGTTTTCATTAAAGCTACCTTCAACAAAATTTTATATATATATATATATATATATATATATATATATATATATAGAGAGAGAGAGAGAGAGAGATACATATGTACATGCATACATACATGTGTGTGCGCAAATGTGTATATATATATTTATTTTACATTTGTTAACCGGGATTGTCTGACTGAGCAAAAGCCCTTTTTTGGCAGTGGCCTGGGGAGAAAAGCTCCAAAACATAGTTACAAAAAATATAACCATTACAAACACAGTTAACATTATAATCATTCATAATAAAACTTGTAGAACAGTTATCATATATATGCAGTTACAACATCTATAAAATGTTATGTAGAAGAGCAGCAGGAGGAAAAGAGATAGTGTTAGGTAAAAAATGATGAAGTACACTAATTTAAGTTGTAAATGTTTTGATATAGAGGAGGAAAGAGACAGAGGAAGTTAGGTTTGTTATTTAGTGAAGTTATATTCAAGGAGACTGAGAACAGGTACAAATCCAGTGACCTTTTAAGTACTCTTTGGTGGCTAGTTTGAATATTTTAGGATGTGAAAGTGATCTAACTTCTTGTGGGAGTTTGTTTTAAGGAAAAAAGAGTTTGTAGAGTTGGCTGTGGGTGGAGGTTCCAAGCAATTTGGAACATTCTTACTGGAGTATTTTAGATTAAGATTGAAAAGTTTGGATTGACTGAATGAAATAGGCATTGAAGGAGTTAGCAGTCTCTTTGGGAGATTTGTCAGGAGATGGATTGGGTGAAGTAGGATTACTAGGATGAAGTATTTGGTTTATGGCATTCCATAATTTTTTGGGATATGATTTTAGGGCAGCTGGAGGGTTTTAGTAGAAGTATTTTTTATCTTTCTCAATACATTTTTGTCTTATTTCTCAGTTCTTTATACTTTTGCAGACCTGCTGGTAGTTTAGTTTCAAGTTTTCCAGGTTCAGTCTCTCGCTGTCATGAGAGTGTGAGTATTCTTAGATAGCCAAGGGTATATAGTAGTTTTTATCCTTACTTTCCATAATGGGGCTAGTGAGTTTAAGATATTTAGGAAGGTTGAGTTAAAAGCTTGAACTGCTTCATCAAGTGGGGGCTGGGTGAGGAAGTTCCAATTTATTCTGAGTAAGAGACTATTAAAAGTTTCTAGGTTGAATTTGAATAATTTATGACAGGTTATGCATCTATGTGGTTTAGATAAGTGGGAGGTATGTCTAAGTACCTTTATTGGAGAGTGGTCACTCAGGGAGTCAGAGAGTGTTTCAGGACTATGGTATTTAGATGGATTTGAGACAAGAATCCAGTCAATGAGTGTACTGGTAGACTGAGTGTTACAGGTATGAGTAGGCTGGGAGATAAGTTGTGAAGAGCCATATAGATTTATATGGTATGCTGAGTTAGGACTGGTGAGTGTTTCCCAATTTATGGTCACGTCCCCAAGGAGGATGATTTCATTAGGGATGTTGTGGGAGAGGTAGAAGAGAATGCTTTCCAATAAGGGAATGTTGTCCCCTGGTGGAATGTAGATAGATACGACAGTATTAGTAGTATAGGCATTGAGCTTAAGGTTTGTTACCAGTAATTCCGCAGGAGACAAGCAAGGTATAGACAGCTTTGGGTATGTAAACGTGAGGTTGTTGGAGTATACAATTGCAACCCCTCCTCCTTTTTTGTTAGGCCGATCGAGCCGTATTATATTATATCCAGGAGGGAGTTTGTCCTTATCTAAGTTTTGTGGTTTAAGCCATGTTTCTGTAAGGGAAATAATAGAGTAAAAGTTTTTCTTTTTTGGCAAATTACTTGTGGTTGATAAGGTATTGTGAGGAGTGGTAGAGTTAGGACCCCTGGGTTAGGGGGATATCACCTGATGGGAGTAGTGAAATAGGATAGTAGTTAGGTTTGATAGTTATTAGGTAGTATTTAGTGTATTTTGATTTATTTGTAGATATTATGGAATGGGAGGGGGGATTTTTATTTTGGGGAGTTGTACATTCATGGGGAGGATGGGTGCAGATATGAGTATTGGTTGTTGGGTATGGGAGAAGTTATAGTTGTGTGTATGGGTAGGGGTATAATGATAAGGGGTTAATAGGGGTATAAGGGGTTAATAATGTTGGTGAGGATGTTAGAGCATGGAGGAGACATAGTGATAGCATAATTGCAGTGGAGAGGAGTGGTGTATGCATGGTGATTACTGGGGAAAAAAAGATATAATAAAAGGTGGGATGGATCAGGAAGAAGGTTACAGTTAGAGGAAGAAGTATGGGTAAGCTAGATTATGTGTAGTTATTACATATTTCATATACATTTCAAAAGATTTATGAAAAGGAAAGATTAGCTGAGATGACTGTAGCCTAGTAAAAACTGATGAGGCATACATCAGATTAGGGAGTAGACAGAGCTGAGCTATGGTCCAAAGTTCAAATTCTATTAGGGATTGTTTCACTTAACAGAGAAATCCAAGTTTATGGTTAGTTGTTTGAACTGCACATTGGATGTAATGATGACATTTTAATCTGTGGTCTGTTATTACCCCCAGTAGTTTTGAATTTTGCACTAACTCAATTATATTATTATTGACTGATAAGATTGTTAAGTCAAATAGTTTGATTATTGCTTTGAAGGTGAAAAGGCCATTATTTTAGATTTAGTTTGACGTAAGAGTAGATAGTTTAGGCTGATTTTCAGTTTTTCAAAGGACTGCTGCAGGTCTTCTTGGAGTTGTTTGAAATGACTGCATACTCTAGTACTGTGTCATCTGCATGTTGTATTCATTTTGCTGGATGAAAGTCTGTATGCATTTTATTTATAAATATATTAAAGAGTAAAAAGCCTAATAATGAACTCTGTGGCACAGTCAATATTATCTGTTGTGACATTGCCAGATCCTCATTCCAGGATGCATACTGTATTTTGTGGCCGAGGTATCTTTAAAAGCAATTGATTGCACTGTTTGCTTGTCACAGTTCCTAAGAAATTGTATGGGATGTGAAATTATATCAAATGCATTGTGCAAATCTAAAAAACATATCTGAAACTTTTGTTTTAAACTCTCAGTTTAATTCTTGCTGGTCCCTATATCATAGATTTTTGGATGATATAGTTATTTTCTGGACAGATAGCAAGGAAAAATTTCAAGAATTTATGAGATACATAAGTAATTCTACCCATTTTCTTAAATTTACGTATAAACATTCATATGATGTTCTCCAATATTTGGATTTAGAAGTTTACAAAGTAAATAATGAACTAGAAACCAGGATATTTAGGAAAGATACATTTTGTAATTCGTTCCTTCACTACAACAGTGCTCATCCTACACATTGTAAAAGGAATATAGTGAAGGGTCAATTTGTAAGAGGATCTAGAATGACTAGCTTAGAGAATGATTTTGTTGCAGAATGTGAACTATTGGAACAAATGTTTTTGGATAGGGGGTACCCCTATGAATTTATTAAGAAAATTAGGTTAGAAGTTGTAAATGGCAGAAAATAGATTCAAACCCATTAAAGGGGTTATGATTAGTAATGAGCAGGAAGAAAAAGAAAAAGTAAATAATGAATTAGAAAACCCAGTCAAATATCAACGGGCATTGGTTCTGGAATACAATGCAACTAATTACTTTATAAAAGGAACCTTTCAAAAGGAATGGGAAAGATTCCTTGCCCTTACTGACTTGGAAGATATATCGAAGTCATCACTAAAAGTGGTTTACAAAAATTCTAGCAGTATAAGAAATATATTAGAAAATAAAAACAACAATTGTGGTAACCAAAGGGAAGGTGGAAAGAAATTTGGCACATTTAAATGTGGTAGGTGCAACCAGTGTGGATATATTTCTAATAAAGAAGAGATTTTTTTTAGAAAGTAGAAAAAGATGGATACAAAGTAAAGGCTACTATAATTGTGACACTAGGGGAATAGTATACCTAGCTATATGTCAAAAATGTGGTTCATTTTATGTAGGGAAAACAGAAAGAACCCTGAAAAGGAGAATATATGAACAAATTATGACATTTCTAAAGGAAAGGAAACAAACGCATTATTTAAACATTCCAAAACATGTGAAGGGTATAAATTCCACTTTTTAGTACTAGATCAAGTAAAACATGATATTAGGGGAGGTATATGGGAAGAGAAAATCGAATATAAAGAGTTATGGTGGCAGGTAACACTGGAAGCAGGTAGATTTCCAGGGTTGAATGAGTATCTTTCCATACTACCACTGCTTAAAATAAGGGCTGCCAAATATTAAAGTAATAATTTTTTAAGATTTTCTGTACCTCCTTAGGAATTACAAGTAGTACAAAGATGGATTTTATATAGTATTTATTTTTGTTTAAAACAAGTCATATGTAATATAAAATGTTATGGTTTTATAAATATTTATATATTTAATGGCTTTACTCATAAGTTGTTATTTTTGATAAGGAATAAAATGAATTTAACATTTTACTTTTTAAATTTTATATTCAATGAGCTAATGAATATTTATGAGCCCACTACAATGCTGGTTTGACTGTTTGAAATGTAATTAAGGAGCATTATTGGATAATGAGTTTCCTAATTTGTATAAAAACTGTTGAGGAGGGAGTTTTATTCATTCATCTGATGAAGTCCTACTGTGGGGATGAAAACGCGTGGATGTATTTTAAAGAAAAGCGTTAATGATTTTTGATAGTGCGTGGATGTTTTTTTGAAGGTGTTTGGAATAAATACTGAATTTTCAGTTCGTTTCGTCTTTGCTTCCAACCTACAGCTTTCGTTTTATTTATTGGTGACTTTTGGAAGCTTTCACTTCACTTCATTTTGTTATCTGTTGTGACATTGCCAGATCCTCATTCCAGGATGCATACTGTATTTTGTGGCCGAGGTATCTTTAAAAGCAATTGATTGCACTGTTTGTTTGTCACAGTTCCTAAGAAATTGTATGGGATGTGAAATTATATCAAATGCATTGGGCATATCTAAAAACAGGGATGTAACCACTTCACCTTAATTTTACCTGTCACAAATATAGTTTATATAAGTCAGTAATACTATTTCTTCACTACAGCCTGGCCTAAATCTAGGCTGTGTTGTGGAAAGCATTTTGTTCTGTTAGGTAGTTGATTAATTATATGTAAACACATTTTTGATTCATTTTAGATGGAGGGAACAGGATGTCTATAGTTCTGCAATTTGCTATTTCAAGTGATTTGCCACCTTTATGTAAAGAAGAAGCAAAGAATTGTTTCCTGAGTGTAAAATATATATAATAAAATCCGGCAAAGAAATGTCACCTCCTTCAATTGATGCAGATAACAGGCCCAGTAGACATCCTTCCCCTAACCAATGACACTTTCTCACAGCAGACATCTTTTCATATTGTCTATTTTTCTATTATCCCCTCCCCACTAAATTAGATCACTTTCCCTTATTCTAGCTCTCTTGTCCCGTCTCACTTTTAACCAATCAAAATATTATCAAAACTGCCAACAAACCATCCTTTGGCCTTACACACATATTTAGACATTACCTGTGCACCCCTTTCTGTCTCAATGCTGCCTAAATCCAAATGCACTTTATTGGTATCTGGTATATAACCATTAAGTACCACTACCGTTTACCAACTCCAAGTCTCCTAACCTTATATGCAATGATACCGACATCCACCATCATTGCACTACCTTATATAATACCCCATGGTTCCTCCCTTAATAAGCCCAATCTGCACTACGGGACTGAATTGCTCCATAAATTCTTTCATTTGTACCATACAAAATAGAAATGAGGAGGAATAAAGAATCAACAGCAACTTAGACCATCCTAATCTCAACCTAGGCACCTCTCATTTCACTCAGCTACCCAATCACTACCCCAAACAATGCCCACTTATTCCTCTTATCATCTCAACACAAAACCAGAGGCCTACAGTATTAAAATAAGACTATAAATATACAAACCATTACAAATAAAACTGAATTACTTGAGACATTGATTAAAGGACATAGCCCAAGCATACTTGGAGTATCAGAATCATAGCTAAAAGACCCCCTGAGCCCCTCTACCATCCTAAATAGCAAACGCATCATTTTCTAAACAGGATACCCAACCTAAACATAGGTGGAGGCACAACAGTTTATGTAAATAAAAATTTAAACCTAAAGCCCAGACATTTACGGCAAAACAAGGATAACAGCAAAAACTCTCAACTAGAATGCTGTCTCTTACTACTAGTTGGGCCTGCATAAGCCCCAGGAGCCCAGTCTATGTATCCTCTTTTGCCAGCACAATATGCAAAGGCACCCTCAGTGGTCTATTATGCCAACAAACGCAAACTCATAATCATAGATTACTTTGATTCGGACTTAACAGGCCTTAAAAAATCTCAACTAGCATACCTCATAGCACAGAATAGTGTCACCCATATGATCATGGCTATTAGACAAGTAACACATCAGGACATATCTCATTACATGACCTTTAACAACTAACATCCCACCAAATTTCTGAATCATGAAGATGTCACCAGAAACTTCAACAATTTTGAGTGGCTGTTGAAGTACCTTTCCATATACCCTTTCCCCTGACACAGACTATTTTAATTTCATCATCTCATCTATTCCCAACAAATATGGCCTTCTGACTACTATATGCCACCAAGGAGAACAATGGGATTGACTTATCCCCAAAGTGAAAAAATGTATAAAAATAAGAAATAAATGATGAGGATTATAGAAATCCTCTAACCATTCCAGCGGACATAGATAATTTATACAGGGAAATAAAATCTCTAAAACAACTAGCTAAAAAACAAAATCTAACTGCATCCAAAATCCTCTAACCATTCCAGCTGTCTTAGAGAATTTATACAGGGAAATAAAATCTGTAAAACAACTAGCTAAAAAGCAAACTCTAACTGCATCCGATACAATCTAATATCACTGTCCAAATCTCTAAATATGTTCTAGAAAGTTATTAAAGAATTCCCATATTTTGAAGAAAAAAAAAAAACTACAAATCTGCAGCAACACTAAATATTAATGTAATCAAACATGTCAAAAGTTTAACAGCAACTCCTCTTACCCCATACTGTCTCAAATAGTAGACACCACTCCCGAATTCAAACCAGAAAGCCAATCCAGTGTTTCATCATCCCTCTTCCATGGGGGGAATGGAAGGGGGTGCTTCATTAATGAAAAAAATCTTCACAAAGTGGAATCCAGATTTAATGCCATATGGCATTCCCTCATATTCTTTTATTTAGTTGCTCATTTTTTGTCAAAATCACTCACACATATACTTATTCAAACAATAATATCTGACATGGTTTCCAGCCAAAGTATTCCAAAATCATTCCCATTCCTATAAACAGAGATCCTGCATCTCCAAAGAGTACCTCCCAATTTCAACCTTCTGTTCTCTTACCAAAGAATTTGAAAGAATAATCTACAACCTACTCTCTGAACACGAGTATATGTTATTAAATGAGTCATAACACAGCTGTTGCAATGACATAGTGCTCCTTTCCCCTTACATATGGTCATAGAGAAAATAAACAGTTTAATGTAAAACATGATAAAA
This sequence comes from Protopterus annectens, assembly GCF_019279795.1. Lineage (NCBI taxonomy): Eukaryota > Metazoa > Chordata > Ceratodontiformes > Protopteridae > Protopterus > Protopterus annectens. The sequence continues at coordinate 186,237,073 of NC_056743.1, forward strand.
TAAGTTAATGTAAAACATATTATTGAAACTATTATCTAATATATATTCAGCTCTTTTGAAAGAGTCCTCTGCTACAATGCAGACAAACAAGAATAAATACAAACAGATGATTCAAAAAATCTCTCTCCAATAGGACTTCCTTCGTAAAGCCAAGCAAATTAATCTTCAGCAAAAGCAATTTCTCTGCAGGGTGTACCTCATCTTAATTCTCAGTTTCATTCTATTCTAACATTTTATATATATATATATATATATATATATATATATATATATATATATATATATATATATATAGATACAGATATATATAGATATATTACATATGGGTTACCTTCATTTGACTAACAAACATTTTAGTCAGACCAAATGACAAACTCAGTGGCGGCTGGTGACTTCAAACTAAAGGGGGGCTGCAGGAGACAGCTGAATGGGTGGGGCCAGTTTGAAGAGGTGTGGCCAACCTGAAAGGGATGGAGCTATGCTCAAAACCACAACAACTGGAACTTTAATTAAATACACTGCCCTAGGTGCCAAACCGTCATTACGAGAGTCCAATCAAGGCAAAATGAAGTGTAGACGAAAAAAATATTTCAATGCATTGGCTACATGACAGCTTACTTAATATCTAGATGGAAACAAACAGGTTGCGAGGCATGAAAACAAATAAATTACTTTTTAAATACATTACTGGAATGCCAGTCAAAGTCAAGTATAAAAAAAACAAGCAGCACTCAACTCAAACCACTTCTCCTTGCACTGTAGTTCTAATTATAATTTATATTCAGCTTTATAAAAGTACCAGGTAACATGCTGAAAGTAGCTGATACCCCCACTTGTAAAAATGTTTCTTATCCAAAAAAGACCTGCTGCCTGACAACAACTATCTACTTGTTTCATGGAGAAAACATGATCAAAGTAAAAAATGAACAACAAACAAGAACAAGCTCAAGATAAATTGCTTAAAGGATTACTGCACAGGTTATGGACAACACATGATAGATTGGCATTCTGTTTAGTTTACGGGTAAAGCCTGCAAAGATGGCCAAGTCTCAAACAAATGTAATGAGCTTCTGAAAATACAGTAATCCTGTCCTTTATTACAAATACTGTCATGTGCATTTCAATACCTAAGGCTTATACGTTATCGAGTTATGTAAATATTCTCTGCATGGCAACAACAAAAAGGCTTTCAATGTTGGTAATTCTTTAACAGTATGCGTATTAATGCTTACTTGCATCTTACAATCTCTGACAAGCTTACCTGATGGTCATTAAAGCATTGCTACTTAAACACAGAGCAACAGGGCACTGCAACAGCATGCATTTTCTGAATAATAAGAAGCATAAATCAACAGTATAAAAATATAACAGAAAACCAGAACATTCTGCAAAATCAAGGACAGATGAAAAGCCACTGTCGTACTTGTGTCTACCTTGGATGGGGCAATAATCTGCATACTTACACTGCATAACTACTCCTTGAGTTGCTTGGACACATTCAGTGTCACTACATGGAGGAGTGGGGGTGCAACAAGTATGTCACAATTTGATGCATCTCTGGCTGACCGTGATGGCTCTGACACTCATACCTTTCAACCTCAGAGCAAGAAATCTGGACAAAGCCATACATAGAAGTGGGACAAAGGCCCAAAAATAAGGACACTTTTTAAATAATACTCTTATAAACTTAGAAAGATAATGGAATAGTAGTAGGTCTTGCATTAGTATGAATTTTTTGAAGGGTATGAAATCTGAAACTCAAATGTCTGTCATTATTTTCTAACTGCAGTTGTTAATGATTTGCCACTAATTCGCCAGAGAAAACACAATTTTTTGAAAAATGGACCAAAAATGTGATGCAAAAATATAAAATTGCCACACAATACAGTTGGGAACCTGTCAAAGAAGGGACACCTTTTTAATATTAGTACTGTTAACTTGAGCAGCTGACAAAATAAGAGAATCTACATGCATTTCTGAAATAAAAGTAATCTATAACTCTGATCATTACAGTTATTTTATAATTGTAAACCCTCCACGTTTTCTTCCAAAATTGAAATTTTGTGGAGGGATTATTAGGGGAGAGCAACATTTTGAGCCAAAATTGGGGACAATTGAAAGGCTTGGATATTCTTAATTCTATAAAGCGATTTATTTGCATGTACCTCTCAACCTCTTAATGCAGGAAATCTGAACAAGGCCAAATACATTGGGGAACATACAAACAGTACTAAAAATTGCTCTTGTATAAACTTAGACAGTTGATAGAATAACAGGTCTTGCTTTAGCATGCATTTTTATGAAGGTTATGACATCTGAAACTCAATGTCTGTCATTATTTAGTGACTTCATCCCTAAATGATTTGCCAGAAAACCACAAATTTTATGAGGAACAAACCAAAAATAAGAAGCAAAAATCTACTCATTCTGCAAAAATCTGTACAGTTGAGAGGTATAGTTCAGCCGGGGCTGTCTTTGAGTTTGCTGCCCTTCCCCCTCACAAAATCATGGTCGAATGGAGCCTCCCTCCTGCACCCATTCCAATGTCCCATTCCTTGGTTATTTCTCCCAGTTTACCATAAACACTGTAATGTGCATACTGCTTTACTTCTGCTATGATTTGGATTTCATTTGAAAGTTTTATTTTGCATTTTACAGCACAAATACTAATGGATATCTGCTAAACAAAGCAATGCAGTCTCACAATGAAAATAGACTTAGCATTAAAACTTCTCTGCCCTTGAAACTCACATTCATTGAAACAGCATTGAAAACCACATTCAAAGAAAATACAGTTTGCCAGTGGCAGATAAAGATTAACTTTGGGCTGTTTTCAAATCACAGGCCCCTTGCACACGAAACATACACATGCTCTTTAATACAACTTCCTGGTTGTATTAAATTATATTCCTCATACAATACAGTACAGTCTAGAGGGCATTTTAAATTTATTGTTTTGAACATTTTTCCAGTAAACAATGAAACAAAATGCATGCACCAATAACGACAAAACTGCCCAATTCAGAACATTTCTACTAGCATTCTCTGATGTTGAAAACTACCTTACCAAAGCCCAACCTATCCTCAGTCCAAAGAAAACTCAGCTTATGATTATAACTAGTTCTAACAAAAACATTGATAACAGTCAATTCACTATCTACTCCACAAATGCTACTCCAATCGCTCTAGTGGCACAGGCTAAGCTATTGGGAATAACCAGAGACTCCCACCTAAAATTTGATAGTCATCTCAACTTAACTATTAAAAAAGTGCATGCCAAACTGGGATCACTCTACCCTATCAAACCACTTCTTACCAACAACACAAGATCAGCCATTACTCGCTCCCAATTTCTATCTACCCTGCTCTATGCATCTCCCATTCTGACTAATCTCAATAAAACTGAACAAAGCAAAATGGAAGCCTGCTATAACAGATTTGCCCACTTTGCTGCAAATTACTCATATAGAACTCATCACTGTACTGCTTTGAGACAGCTCCACTAGCTTGAACTGCCCAACCTCCTAACCTACAATCAGCTCTGCCTCTGTCATTCTATTACCTCCCCAATAAGTGTCCTGTTCTCAAAAACCTAGTACAACACCACTCAGCCAAATGGCCTCTTAGATCATCAAGCAAACTACTACTAGAAGTCACCAACAGCTACAATAGCTTTGGAGACACACTATATAGTAGTTCAGTGGCTAAAAAATGGAACTCTGTCCCCACTAGCATACAAAACACATCATCCAAAGCCTCCTTTAAAAACATCATTAGGCAGCATCTGAAGCAAAGTTGGCAGTGCCATGATTGCTCCCCAGGATAGTGAAAGCGGATAAGGTACACATACTAAACCTAGAGTACTTGATAATAGTTTTCACTCTTACTCACAAACACTGGTTAATCTACAATGTATGTACTGTACATGTGTACTATGTATGTATTCTACCTATATTCCAAATTTCAGCTGTACACCACAAATCTATTAATTACCTTTATTTTTAAATTAAGATTTTCTTGTTTGTTCTCTCCATTGTAACTGTTGATGTGCTGCATACCGCTCTAAAAATGTCTATTGTAATTTGTGTGTATACTGATCCTGTCTAAATATCTAAATGTATCTGTATTTTTTCTATGTGGAGATTTTCTCCCTAGGCCTCTGCTGAAAAAGGCATTTTTGGCTCAGTCAGACACCCCCGGTTAACAAATGTAAAATAAATAAATTTCCATCATAAAAGTCTACTTAAACTTCTACAGTCCACCAGTATCAGTAAATATGCACAATCTCTGAAGAGGTAAGTCATCTAAATAATTCCACATTAAAGAGATCTGTAACTAATGAAGAGGTTGCTGCTAGGAAACAACTTTATATTTCATTGCTTCATCGACAAATAAAGTGCCTGTTGCCCTTGAGGAATAAATTGCCTATGTTACACTAAACAAATGAAAGCTAGTAATATTGCAACAGGGAATGGATGGCAAACTGATAACAGGTTCATATTTACAAGGTATCTTCACCAAAAAGGACTGCAGCATCCACCCCCTTTGCAACACAGTACAGTATCAGCAATGCATCTACCTACTGTGGGAGTATAACCCACAGTCTTCTGCATCAAAAGCAATACACTACCTGTTGTGCTATCAACAATGCAAGCAGACTCAGCATAAGCATCACTAAACGTTTGCTACCCTGCAGCTCTCAGCTCATTGTAAAATCTACTCAACACTCAGCTGTATCTCTGAACTTTGCAGCACAAGAAATTTGGAAAAAGCCAAAATTTATTGGGGGGGGGGCAAAAGCCCCAAAACCAGGGATGCATTTTAAACATAGGTTCATAGGTAGGTACTAGGCTATTGGCCCTAGGGCCTATATAAGCCTAGCCAACAAATGTACCCTGACTTTCGCCACCCAAGAAAATTATTTTCCTGTGCCCCTGTCGAGCAGAGCCACAGAAGTGATCCCTGGGGTGAATTTCCCATTTCCCATCCAATCATCAAGATTTTTCTTGAAGAGTGCTAATGAGGAGCTCTGTTTGACATAGATATGTTTTCTGTTCTAGAGTATGGGAAGTCTCTGGGATAGGAATCTATCCCTCCAGCATGTTCTGTTTATTGTGTTGACAAGGTTTAGGTCCCTAGAGCGTGTAGCTCGGAGGGATTGGGATTTCCTTAAGTGGAGCATGTCCAACAGCTCTGGGTTTGACATAGCTTTGTATGTTAGGCAGAGATCGCCCCTGAGTAGGCTATATGCGATGGAGTAAAGCTGTAGTTTTTTGAGACGGTCTGCGTAGGGCATCTTTTTGAGGCCAGTAATCCTCTTTGTGAGGTATTTCTGTGGTCTTTCCAGTTGTTGCAGATGTCTTGTGAGGTACATACCAAAAGGGGCGTTGTACTCTATAATGGGTCTAATGAGTGATGAGTAGAGTGGAACAATGACCTCTTTTTTCTGGATGAGAATCCTTTTGTGATGAGATGAGCCACATAGAAGGATTTCCTGACCACTGTGGCAATGTGATTATCAAAGGAGAGACTACTGTCCACCTGTGTCCCAAGGTCTCATCACATTTTTGGCATTAACTAGACTACCAGCTATGTGGTAGTTCATGGGTACAGAGTTTTTACCAAAGGGGATGACAATACACTTTTTGGCATTGAGCTTCAGGCCATGACTTTGACACCAGGTATCTGTCTCAGTGAGGCCCTTTTGTAGTTTGTCCACATCGTTAGGAGTTTCGATTATGGCTCCTAGTTTGCAGTCATCTGCAAACTTTGTTAGCCAAAGACCTTCTGTGTTAGCCTGTACTTCAGAGAAGTAGGTGCCAAACAGGAGAGGACCCAGGACTGAACCCTGTGGTACTCCACTTGTCACTGGTCTGAAGTCAGATTTGGAATCCGCTACTTTCACAGTGTGGGTTCTGTCCATGAGCCAGTTGGCAACCCATCTTGTGACATAGGGATTTATACCTAGTTTAGTGAGCTTATCTATAATTCCAGAGTGGGGGATGGTGTTGAAAGCCTTGGCGAGATCTAGATAAGCTGTGTGAACCATTTTACCCTCATCTATGGCTTTGGTGACTGCTTCAAGGAAGTCAATCAGGTTTAGGAGGCATTATCTGCCTTTTACAAATCCAGACTGGGTAGGGTCCAGAGTTTGGAGATTACCAATGTCTTTGTTTATGAGTTCCACGATGATACGTTCCATGGCCTTGCAGACCAGGCTCTTCAGGCTAATGGGGCGGTAGTTCCCGGGGTCCGTCGTGGCTCCCCCTTTGTGGAGTGGGATAACCATCACGGTGCACCATTCAGTAGGTACAAAACCTGAGGTGAGGCTATGATTGAACATGGTACTTAGGTAGGGTGCCAGTTCATTCTTTAGTTCGTGTAGAACGCAGCCTGGGATATTGTCAGGTCCCATGGATGCTGTGTTCTTGGCTTTGGAGAGTGTGTTTTTTACCTGTGCAGCCATGATTATAGGAACTTTGCATTCTTCCGGTATAGAGATGGGCCCTCTAGGGGGTGAGAGGGGGGTAAAGTTAGTACTGAATCTATCTGCTATGATGTTGGCAATGTCAGTTGGTTCTGTATATTTAGTGCCATTGTGCTGTAACTCAGAGCAGATCTGAGTGTTCCCATTGAGATTCTTGACATAGCTATAGAATGCTTTGTGGTTATCTTTAGAGTCAGTGGCAATTTTGTTTTCGTAACTAGCTTTGGAGGATTTTATGAGGGGTCTCAGCTTCTTACTGAGGTTGACCAGGAAGTTCCTCCAGTATGGGATTTTACTATTTTTTGCAACATTGCTTGTATAATGCTGGAAAGTTGCCAGAATAAAATGCTGTGTTACCACCATACATTTCACTGTCAAGTCTTGAACCCAGGACCCTATGTAAAACAGTCAGAACAACATACCACTATGCCAAATCAGCTGTTTTGTGACAGAGCAGAAGACTGAAACTTAAATGGCTACCATTTAGTGAATTCAGTTCTCACCATAGCTGTCAACCTCTTAGCGCAAAACACATGAACAAAGCCAAGAATGGGGGAAAACAGCCCCCAAACATTTTCAGTGAATTCAGTTCTCACCATAACTCTCAACCTTAGCACAAAAAACTTGGACAAAGCCAATAATGGGGGAATACATTCCCAAAAAATAGGGTCAAATTTCAAATATCCATCTTATAAACTTAGAAAATTGCTAGAATCAAAGGTTTTGTGTTACCATGTACTTTCTGAAGAATATGATGTCTGAAAATCAAATGCTTGTCATTTTTATTTATTTAACATTTGTTAACCAGGAAAGTCTGAATTGGAACAAAAGCCAATTTTCAGCAGAGGCCTGGGGAGGAACACTCCAGACACATGTCTTTGTAAGATGGGAGGATACCAGAGCACCCAGAGGAAACCCACACAAACACAGGGAGGACATGCAGACTCCACACAGAAGGCACCCCAGCCAAGAATCAAACCAGAGAACCTGTAGCTGTCAGGCAACAATGCTACAACTGCACTGCTGACTGTGTAAAGAAACAAAAATACAGAAACCACAAATTTTATGAGGAACAGAAGAGAACAAATATGAGGCGAAAATCTGCAAATTTTTTACAAATGGTGGTGGGTAGGGAATTCAGGCTCTTGCCACCTGGGCCCAAGGTACAGGGTTCAAGCCTGTGGTATTCTCTACCCACCACCATGTATTCTGATGCACACATACACACACACACACACACACACACACACACACACACACACACACACACACACACACACACACATCCTACCTGAGCCCAAAGTCTGTTGTAAATGCCAGTTTCCTTCCTGCAGTAAAATCCATCTATTCCTGCAGTACAAAAGCCCACGATGAGAGCAAGTCCTTCCCCTTTCCACGAGAGCAAGCTGGGTGCTACCCAGCCTGTGGACATTGCAGTCTGATCCCCTTCCAGTCTATGCAGTTGTAACTGCATAAACTTCCGGGATTAATCCGTACTGCTTGTTTGGTATGTATATGCATGCACACACAGGAGGATCATACATATTTTCATACCCCAACTCGACAGTGTTTTTCAAATGCTACCCTTACAATAAGATCAGTGAAACTGTCTGTCTGTCATATCTAAAGGTGGGTGGTGCTCGCTTTTCTCCTATGCAGCAAAAGCAATGCTACAAATCATAAATAATATGAAGAAGGTATGATTACTAGAGTATAGATAAAAACAACAAAAAGAAGAACACTATCACAAATTACCTCTACTCGGTCATGAGCACCAGTGAAAGCCTCTTTGCCCATCTGCAAAAGATATAGTCATCCACACACTTTTTACTAATGACATCCTTATCTGGAAGGCTTTCTTAAAGTAATTTGATGTGGCTTTCTTTAAATCAAGTGAGTCTATAATCTGCACTCAAGTTATCTGTCTTCCCATAATCTGTCACCTTGACTTACAAGCAGTCACTCTTTATGCACCATCCTGTGCTAATAGTACCAGTGCTGTCACTTTCTGTTTCACTGACTGCCATTTTGATAGCAGTATTTTTTATTTTTATTTTTTATTTACTTATTTGTCTTTTGCACAAACCATTTCTCCTCAGTTTTCTACTGTGTGACCTCCCATAAGGAATGATTGTACCTTGCTAGTACTATCTGAAGAAGAATGTATTCTGGGCTACATAAGTATGTTTTTGCCAGCCAGCTTCTTAAATTTTAGCATCTTAACAGAGTCTATCCATAGTATTATTTTTTAAGCAATCAAATACAATTATGACAGAAAAGGTACTAACAGACAGGTATGTCTGAGATCTGGAGATATGTGGAAGCAAGCAAATGGGACCTATCTTTTGGTGAGTTAAAAAGTCTACTATGATAGTAGTCCAATAGGATAGAAGAGGTAACTGACAGGCAGGGATATATCTAGCTGGAGATTTGTGGTAGTAAATGCAGTGTGACCTTTTAGGAGGCATACAGTTTCCAAATGAAATTACCTCAAATTATTCAGCCCCACACAGTGAAGCTGTATAAACCAGAAATACAAAATATTGCAATGTTGCTACCACCCATATACCTTTCGTACCTGGCTTCAACTGAATCCATGACCAAAGAACAGAACTAAATGAAAGCTAGAAGCGCCAACAACTAGGCACTGGGTTGTATTATTTCTAGTAGCTACAAGCCAATAATCACTGGCAAACATGCACCCTTTGTCAGTTAAAGCTACTAGCACCAGTTTCAGAACTAAACAGAACCATCATCTGAACACAATTTAAAGAACAATAAAAAATATTGTGGTTTCTAAATCCACCACCTAAACTCATAAAAATGGAAAAGGGGTGCCAGGTTTATTAATGTCCATAACAGGTTCCCCAGTGACAATGACAAAAATTACAAAAAACTGCCACTCCCTGAAAAAAAGAATAAAATAAGCCCTGAACCAGCTTAGCATTCATATGTTAAATAACTCTACGCACACATACTGTTTCCCCTTCCCCACTCTTGCTCGTTTGCAAGAGTACTAGGAAGCCAATCGAGCAATGCCAATCTGATAAAAACAAAAAAAAAGTGCTTCACAAACCGCAAGTATATTACATTTTTTGCCAATACCCATAAAGATTCCTACTCTACTCTACTCACACCCAAACCCTCTTAAAAAGATACTAGGCTAAGTCCATCATGGTAGATATATGTAGGAAGACTGTAGACTGTTAAGCAGACTGTTAAGTACTCAGTCCACCAGTAGTAGTACTACTTGAAAAATAAATTAATCTTCTACAAACAAATTTAGAAGGAGGTTGCACAAATATTTCTACAAACTGAACATGTCCATTATGGATTCTCGGACACCTAGCTCAATTTAAAAGTAAAAAAAATGGGCGACTGGTCATCTCCGTCTGATCACAAACTGAAGTGGATAGCCAGGAGAGGAATGAAATCAAATTATTAAGATTAGGCTTTGGAATTGAAATTCTTTTGCGATGCGAGTGAGACTGCAAGTTTAGATAACCAACCTCTTTCGAACGAACTGTCAAGCCAGAAAAAGAAAGCAGACAACAGTAGCACACAAGTTATTTCACCAACGGTTACGGTAGCACCGGTCCATAGCAAGTCATGAAAATGTACTGTGCATGCTAGCTACCTGCACTACTGATTTGTTTCTCGCTCTCTTTTTCAGGAAGAGAGTGAGAGCCAATCAGTAGCCATCCAGCCGTCCACGTCACGTACGTGCCTGCGGACGTGGCAGTCCGATTCCCTTCCTCTTTACTGTGTGGTTAAACCGCATAGACTTCTGGGCATCACACTGATGCCTTTTCTTTTTAATCTGGACTGATTTTACAACAGTCCAGATGCAGATTTACAGGGAGAAATGAAGGGGGAAAAAACGGAACTCGCCGAGCATGCGCAGTTCGAGTTCCGGGACTTTGCGAGTCAGTCGACTTGCTTACAGCAGCCAGCCAGTTGTAAAAATATTTAATAATTTTTATTTTTAAATGTTTTTTCTTTCTTCCACAGCTGGGGGGCTGCAGTCCAATGGCATGAGCTGCCACTGCTGAAACTTCATTTGACTGACAGTTCATTTGACTGACACAATTAGTACTGGCAGTGCCTAGAGCACTGTAAGGCAAGTAAAAGGAATATGTCCTTTTCCCCACTGAAGTGCAATCCTGGAGTTAGTATATATGGTTAGGAGGGGTGTGGGGGTGCAGCCCCCTACTTACTTTGGTTTTACTAAACAATATAAAACCAAAAGCAGAGAATATAACATTTTTTGTTTGAAGATTAGATGGTTGATTTTCACTTGATTCTGCATTACATCAAACTTATTTGTTCCATGTATGTAGAATCAACTAAAAATGGATCATCGGTGTGTGTGTTTGAATGCATATATGTGTGTGTGTGTGTGTGTGGGGGGATGTATGGGGGTTAGGATTTGGGTTCCAGATGCATTGTTGGCTATTTATTTCAGAACATTAACAATGAGGTAGTGATTTTTTTCTTATTCCCCACTGTTGAGTGATGTTGGAGTTAGTATATTTAGCTAGGTTTACTATAAAAAAATCGAAAATAAAAAAAGAAAGTGTACGAAAGTTTGAAGTTTAACATCAGAAATTAACATTTCCATATGTACCTAATGTCGAAAACAACTGTTAATTGTCGAAAATGTCGCTTGCGTGCATTAACAGCACTCCCACCCTTCCCTTAACTCCCTACCTAACTAGCCTAAACTCACATCTATGCAGGGGGGCTGCGCCCCCCACACCCCCCCTAACTTAATATTCGAACTCCGAGATCGCACTACAGTGAGGAAAGGGATGTATTTCCCTAACCGCACTGTAACGCGATCCCCTTACATGAGCGAACGTTATAATTGCGACTGCACAGTCCATTCGCAATAATAACATTCGCTCACATAACCTGCCGAACTATGAAGTGTTCGAACATATGTTGTTCGAATACTTCATAGCCGTGCAATTGCACGGCGAAATATTGATAGTAAACCATTTAGCTATTGGGGGAGGGGGCATGGTGGCTTGTCCCCTGCAAATACACTTTTTTTTTTTTTTAATTTTTATTTTGTGTGTTTTTGACTTTTCTGTTGAATCAATGTACTGTGTTAATATATGGAAATGCTGGATTACTGATATTTGACATTTCAATATAAAGCCTTAAAAAATATATATATATATATATATATATATGGTGGTGCTGCGGCGGTAGCGTTGTCACCTCACAGTAAGATGCTGTCCGGTTCGATTCTCAGCTAGAGCATCTTCTGCAGGGAGATGTGCGTGAATGGGCGTAATGGGTGTACCTTCATTGAAGGTTGTGCATCAAGGCTGGTAACTCGGCACGTAAAAATCAACTACCAATCATTAGCAGACCGGAGTTCCGCTGTTGCGACCCCAAACCGGGAAAAACCAAAAGACCCAAACAAACACACACAAGCCAGAATATATTGTAAATTTTACAGAGTAAACGCTGATGAAAACTTCAGTGCTATTCGTCTGTCAGCATATATAATAGTAGTCTCTTCTATACTGATTGTTAACACAGATGTAGCTGTTGTTCGATGACCCAGTTATATTTACAGTAACAATATGTAAATACATAAAACTTTACAATCAGATGGTATTGCTCCTATATTTATAACATATCAGTGTATAATTTCTCTGAAACCGTTGGGAAATAACTTCTCTAGTAACTTTGGACTGTAACACATATATACGTAAAAGATTTTTATAAATATATATATATATATAGATATATATATATATATAGAGAGAGAGAGAGAGAGAGTATACATTCAAAAATATCTATATGGTATATATGTGTGCGTCTGTGTGTGTGCGCGTGCGCATGTTATGCAAATGCATAACATCACCTTTACTGCCACTTCGGCCAAGTCATGGCTGTGAGAGGTCCAGCTGGTTAACAAATAAATCAATGAATGCAGGAATGAATGAATGAATGAATTCATTAACAGATAAACAAATACTCATAGCATTCTGCTTGTCTGCAAAACAGATTTGTCAATATCATTCCATCAAGAACTACAGCACTTAAAACATGCTAAGTATATCCTCTTAAGCTACTTATTTTGAGTTACTGTAATTCTTACTATAAATTTAGAGTGAGTTACACATTTATTAAATAATGTAATCGGAGATCCCTAATGAAATATTGGATAACTAATACATAAAAGTTTCGGTTATAAGGCTTGCAAGCACTCTCTGTGTGTTGAAACACAAACACATTCATGGGTAAGATTTTTTTCTTTAAAAGTTGTCCACAGTGTGACCTAGAGCAAGTTGTTTAGCTTGACAGTGCTTTGGGGCCATTGAGTTGGGCTCCTGGATGGCATGAATGTATACAATATATTTTTACTGAGCAACTTAGACTAGCTTTTGTGTACTAACATAATGTTAACAGAAAAGGTCCTTCTCCCCCACTGTTCTGGCTTTTGACTATGACAAATTGCATTTAATTAGCTGAAATTACACTTACATGCTGCTTCCTGTATTTCCTCAGTTTAATGATAAATTACGTTTAACCTGCAGGCATTCGATACATGTATGTGAGCTGCTAGTTAGCTATGATAAACATGCAGCTTCAGAAGTGCAACAGAATATGTACAGCTACTATGGAGTCATATTAATAAATGCCTGCTTGTCTAGCCCTTTACTAAATGCTAATTAGAGTAACTTATCTCTTGTCTCAGCTAATGAATGAAGTCGCTAAAACAATCTCCTTATTCTAAAGTCAAAATTAACACTAGGCTGCGAGGCAATACTGCATGTTATAGGAGACTCAAGGACAAATATAAATCAGATGAAGGACATCTGACTTTTTCTAATCTGCTGTGCTACAACTTTGAAGAAAATGTGAGGGGAAGATCCTTCACAGAACACAAGGTATGAGTTGCATCAAATATATCAATATTGGGAACTGTAGGTTTGGGGAATAAATTTTGTGTTGAGTGGAAGTCAGACCCCAAGTACCAAAATTCCTAACCCTTAAGTATAAGGCATTTCATGTCATGTAGCATAAACTAGATCCCCATATATTTTTTTCTGTTTTGGTTTCTATTTTTCTTTCCTTTTAGTTTTAGAATACTGCTTCCATTAACTGAAGTGTTAAGTTTTTTCTTGCTCTACGTTTTTTGTGGTGCTGTTTCACCTGTGTAATGTACTTTGGTACAGTACAGAAAGTTACCTTAAAGATATGTTCATTTTATAATCTAGTTATTTTTAACTTGGGTTTTAAATTCAAATTTGGTTCATTCTACAGGAAATTCTATTTTCCAGTTGGTTATGTCTTATTATATATTTTATTCTTTAACTCTGTCATTACACTTTGAACAATGTGTGTGTGGGGGTTTTCAGTATGTGAATTTACTTTTATGTTAAAATAAATGAAAGAGGTAATCTGCACTTCACTTTATCTGTATTTTTTTATTTTGTTTAACTTTTTTTTCATTACAACTATGTTAAAATGTGCCTGGAGAATGTCCTAGTTAGGTTAGGGTTTGTTTGTGTCTTTCGGCTTTTCCCAGTTAGGGGTTGCCACAGCGGAACTCTGGTCCACTAATGAGGGTATCTTGGTGATTTGCAATGTTTTAACATTCAATTTAGTTTTTAGCAAAAAGTGTAAATATGGCAAGTTTATAGTATTAGTGTGCCAAGAGAAAATTATAAATGACTGGTGTTTCACAAAGGATGTAGATAAACAAGCAATAAAGTACCAATTGTGAGATAAAGAATGTGCACTGTGTACCAGATACATGTCCATCATACCTTTTATCTTGGGTTTGCCATGTAGATGGACGGATGGTAGGCAGACATATAGATAGCCAGATATAAGTATATACAGAGATAGATATCCATTCAAAACTCACACTACTCACACCACTTAGAATAAACCAACAACACAAAAGCATTTACTCAATCAGTCTATTTAATGGTTACGGGGAGATTTGGAAAATATGCTGATCCTGGTATCAAATGTAAATAAACAAGCAAATAAATAAATGCATATGTAAGCAAATAAATATCTGAGCAGTGACTATGTGGAAGGCAGATGAATTAATACCATGCTGGATGTCAGCCAATCACAGAATACATTGCACACCTACAATTCAGCTATGTATGGCAATTTGAGGTGTAGGAAGAAACTGGATCACTCACAGAGAGCCCACATGGGGACAAGTAAGCCGCACAGAGAATGTACTCCAGCAGGGTATCGAACCGCAGAACTAATGCCGTAAGGCAGTAGTGCTTACTGCTGTAACACTGTGCTGCCCACATGAATCTGCTAAATCTGAAGACTAGAAATATCAGAGAAGCATAACTGTGCCACCACAACCCTAAATACACTAGAAAAATCCATTATACACAGATGCTAGCATACATATAGCCAACTCTAGTTATTGCAGGAGACTATGCTTCATACTCCTACAACTTAATCTCACAATAACCATTTAGAAACTCATTTCCTTGATTTAATAGTACATGTCCTATTTCATGCAACAATTTTGGCCGAAGAAAAGGTGCACAACCCTACTATCTGTACTTTCCATTGAGGTCACAAATCTACGGTCTCCCAAGAGCTGCAGTATTTACAATGAAGACAAAAAGCAACTCTCTTATCAAAAGCTGAGTAAGCAACTGAGACTGGCATACCATGAAACCTCAGAATCTGGCTACATCTGGGAATGAAGGATGGAAGATTATCTGGAAAAGTGGACCTGAAGCTAACAAAGTCGTACTTTTTAAAACGTAATTGTATTTCAGGACCATCTGCAAGTGAAGGGGCTCATTAAAGCTTCTGTAAAAAAAGCCTTAAGAGCACAAACCCATGCGACTCACTGAAAAATAACATCATTATGACCATGGAAGAATATTTCTGAAGGCTGTTATGCTAAGTGAATAGAAACATTTTCATGGTGGGTCATTATGAAACCATCTCATGAGCAGCAGATTATGGTGTTGTGATCAACAGATCTAGTTAGAAAAAACAAAAAACAACAACAAAATTATTTCAGTTTATCTACCCTACCTGATAATTCAGGGCTAGAACAAAATAAAACTGTGCCATGGGGGTTTTACCATGCATAAAGATAAGATAATTGTTTTTATTTTTATTTATTTATTTATTGAGTTTCTGATCACTGTTGTCCTTTTAAAGATGTATTTTTATTTTGTTTGCAATGCATACTTTAGGTGTATATTTTATGCTTTTTTGAATTCACATTGTCAAATACCCATATGTGCTTAGTAATAGTTTGTTATGGAAGTTTAATATCTAATTCTACAGTAAAGGCTGCGTTGCCACAGTTTCATAAAGGATTGCAATCACTTGCAGTGTTTTGCAGAATAATTGTACTAACGCTTTGTGTTTATTAAAATGATGGTCACTGATCTACACAGATAATATACAAGTATAAATGCTTCCCCATTCCCTTGCATACTTAATATATAGCAGATTTATGTCTTTTCAACAGACTAAACATGTGTTAGTAATATGTATTTCCATATCCTGCAGAAATTTACCCAGAACTTCAAACTTCAAGCTGGTTTTCACCAATACCTGAAGAGTTTTATTAGAATCTCCTAGCCAAACACAGTTTTATCTCACTACTCTCCCCGACTCTATACATCTAATATAAACATGGAATTTTCTATGAATTTGTTTAGTGCTCCACCTGTTAATGGCAAATTTAATATTTTCTGCCTTACTGATCTCTTTCCCTGACTTTGAATTTCTAGCCATTAATTACAAGATCTACTATTTATTTGACAAACCCACTAATATACCTCCTCAACTATGCAACATTCAAAACCTGCTAAATGCATACATATATTTTATTACTGTAACAGTTTGCTATATTTTATATTATGTAATATAGATAGAAAATATGCGTGTGATTGTTAATATATATTACTTAACGTCTGCTCATTTATATTAGTGAATGTCTATATAAAATGTTTTGAATTTGCTGGAGCTTTTCAATAAGGGTCTTTACTTGAAAAGGTTTTTTACTAAACCCAGAAAGACAAACACGGTAAACAAAAAGTATAATAAATAAAAGGTAGCATACTTGCCTTTGGTGCTGAAAGACCAGAAATATGTGGAGTCTATTCCTCCTATAGTGACTGGCTATGTGCCACCATAGAGTAGAGGTTGTACATTGCACTGGACTACAATAAACAGGTACGTGAGTTTGAGGGTTGCAAGATCAAAGTATTCTTTGTTTGACAGTTATAGCAGTGGATTAAGATTGAGCTGTAAACAAGTTCCTTCCTGTAGTCTACGGTTTGATTCCCTCAGCTTCCATTTACCTACTGTGTAACTCTGAGCTGTTCACTTATTCAGTGCTCCGAGGTAATTGGAAAATTGGTCTAGCCTCCTCAATAGTGTCCTGGCTCTCGTCATCCTCTCAACTGTACAGATTTTCGCAGAATGCCCAGATTTTTGCCTCATATTTTTGGTGTGTTCCTCCCAAAATCTGTACCTTTCTGGCAAATATCTGAAGATTGAAGTCATTAAATAATGACAAACATTTGAGTATAAGACCCCACATCCTTCAGAAAATTCATGCTAATGCAAAATCTATTATTCTATCAACTTTCTAAGTTTCTAAGAGCAATATTTAAAATCTGTCCCTATTTGTCCCCCCATCATTTTAGGCTTTGTCCTGATTTTTTGCTCTAAGAGGTTGAGAAGTATAAGCAGTTATCTATTGACCTGCAATGATTCAATGTCTTTATTTAAGCTTGACTCCTTGATTTTCTTCAGTGCACATTATAAAACATAAATTATACAATGAAACCTCGTTACTATTCTAAAATGTGCACAATGATTGGACAGAGCATCAGAATAACTATTGAAAAGTGAGCATTACCCACCCACAGGGAGATGTTCAACTACAGACTGTAAGCCAACCGAATTATTAAAAGTGAAGAACAACCACAAAATGCACTGTAAGTCGTCCACGACACCGAACGATATTCAAGTCTATGCAAATAGATAAAAACTCAAAAACTGAAATAGTATATTCAAATTGTTCACAATGTAGGCATCTTGGCAGCATCACACATAATAATAAATTCTTCCACTCACACAGAAACCTTCAAGTATAAACACACAACAGTAACAAAAAAAAGAAAAAAATATCAAATGGCATAATGCAACCAACACAATCATGATGTTTAGGATGCTTTGCCATCATCACATGTAATTCCATTAAATGAGTAAGCCAAAACTATCACTACCACTCCAAAGCAGCAACAACCCTCCCAAAGACACTAATACATACAAAAATCATACTGAAACATGCATATCTACATATCTGCAAATATCTTACTGGAACATCAACATACATTGATATGCAGAACAATGCATTCAGCTTGGGCTTGGCACAGTGGACATTGTACCGTGCTTGCTTGCCAAGGGGAGGAAGGTTGTAGGCCTAGTATACAAAACTCATAGCAGCACCCAAAGATCTTGCAGCCCCATGCCTGTCCCAGCTTTCCTGCTTTGCTTATATCATGTTGGATACATTGTCCGGGTTGGGAATACCAGTGCAAAAGAACAAGTGAGAATTCAGAGACTACAGTATTATGATCACAACGTCTCTGATGGGGAGAAGCGGGAGGTCATCCAAGTATGAAAAACAAAAAACAATGACATGACTATTAATTTGGCCTGCTGTGAGTGGGGGAACATCCATATATGCATGAAACCAAAGTTGGAATACATTAATCTTATCACCAAAGTTGGAATACATTAATCTTATCACCAAAGTTGGAATACATTAAACTACCCATGATGTCACAGAATGCTTATGATTTTTGCCTCATATTTTTCAGGATTTTACATAGATAATACTATACTCCAAAATGAGAATGTTGTAAAAAAAACGTTTGAAATTTTGTTGAGAATTACCTCTCCTCTGATCATCTTGTAATAACAGAAGTTATGATGTACCTTAGCTAATTGTCAAAGTTATGTCATCCAGCTCTAAAGAGGTTACTAGCCCATTATATTCAGCATTGATTAGGCCAGTTATTGAATGCAGTGTCCCCTTCGAGTTGTACCTCACTTCACATACCAATCAACTAGAAAGACACTAGAGGTTGCTAACCAAGAAGATCACTGGCTTAGAATCCCTAAAGTAACAGAAAATATGGAAGCATTGTTCCCTTTTAAGTAACTTGTAGAATCCTGTGGTGAGATCTGGGTCTTGCCTTCAATGCCGTTAGGGACCCAGTGGTACTGGATCTCTTGTATCTACATATATCAGAACCAGAGATCTACATCTTCATCAGCAAGGAAATGAAAAACGGTGAAGAGACAAGTTCTTTATGCAGTGCCTTCCTCACCTCTGAAACAGACTCACACTGAAAAGTTTGCAGCATGATACATTATTTTCCTCCAAATGTCACTCCTGGCTTGACCAGCCATGCCCTACTCAAAAAAGGTACATTCTAAGGGGAGCACTAGCAAAACGTATAAGGCCACAAGACTCATTTGCTTTGTATTTCCTATGATTATTAAAGTTTAGAAGTACGACTAATCTCCCTCTACAAAGTTTTCATGCTAGTTTTAGTTATGCTGCATGCAAGGTATACAGACATGAACAAAATGTCATTGCCTTATAAACGAAAACTGAGCTGCTACTGATCTTTTATTAACTGTAGGGGTTGATGATTAAGAAATGAATCAATCAAAAGAAAAAAGCAGAAGGAAAGCTGCCTATTAATACAAAAATAGATGCAGTGCTTTCATATTTGATATCATCAGCTAATAGTTTGAATCATCTTCTACCTCAGTAGAGATGAAAAATGGTCATTAAAAATATAAAGGGGAGAAAACCGTATCACAAAATGTCTCATTTTACCAAATATTTACTGTAGAACTTTCAAAACTGCTATTTCTAGCCATTATCAGACTTAGACAATCTAGTATCAGAAAATAAATGAACTAAACATAATATTTGACTACTGTACTTTCAAACATGGTATAAATATTTCTAATATGCATAGCAATAAAAGATGGTTACCCTACTGCTGCTTTAGAAATGAACTAATGAGGTGTTGCAAGCCCTAATATTAATTGGATATGTAGTGTTGTAGTGTGCAAGGGATAAGTCAGAACATCCGGAATTCTATCTTTCAACAGTTTGTAATTCTAGTCGCGTTCCAGCTCTAAATAAATGCAAGTTAGTGACTTGTCAACAGTTCTCTCATTTGTAGAGTTTTAATTAAAAAATATGGTGGATTATGAGTCTGAATCAGTGAACATTTTTGTGTGTACAGCAATGAAAAGTCTTTCACTTACACAGTATATCTGGTGTTTGTGAATGATTTTTTTTTTTTATTAAAACAAATCTTTCAGAGGATGTAGAGCTGCCCACCTACATTTTGTGGATTCTGTTTGTGAACCAATTTACTAACCAGTTATTACCCCAAAGTTACATAGGGACTTGTATTTACCTGGGAGAGTTTCTCTACAATACCTCAGTGTAGGATGGTGCTGAATACATTTGCAAGTTCTAGATACACGATACTACTGACATCCATAGTTTGAGCAAAGGGATGACTTTTGCTGTCCTACATTCGTCCAATAAAAAGCCCATTTAGAGTATGATATTGAATAACCTCCATAGGAGGTCTGACAAGTCCTGTTTCAGGCTAGCCAGTATGTTATCTGGTCCCACACAAGTAGTGCTGCTAGCCTTGGATAGTGCCTTGAGGACTTACTCCTGGGAGATTTGAAATACAGGTATGTGACCTGGGAAATGTGCAGGGGGGTAACATTTAAGGTAAATCTGTCCACCAGTAGATTGGCTATGTCTTCTGGGTCTGAGTATGTAATATCATTTACTACTAGGCCTGCTCAGTGCTGGGCATTGCCTCTGAGATCTATAACATAGTTAAAGAAGGCTTTGTGGTTATTCTTCACCTGGGTGCATATTTTTATCTTATAGCTGGCTTAGTTGATTTGTTTAGGATTCGGAGTTCCCTTTTAAGTTAAGGAAGAGCAATTTTAGTATAAAAATAGTTAACATTATGTTTGTGGGTAGAGTTTTTTTTTTACTACAGACTTTATGTTTGGGTTCCATTATAGGAGTTTATTTTTAAATATGATGTTACATTTACTTCAGAGGGGGACAGCTGTGTCTATGCAGCTATTAACATGTGCTAGGATTTGGCAGCAAGGATTCCACATAATCAGTGGGGTCATCAAGTTGGAAGGGCATTTTGAATTTAGTAGGTCATCACTTGGTTTTAGTAAAATGGCATTAACATAATGAGGTACGGGAAGATGCTTCTTGTTTCAGTTGTATGGTGAATATGACTGACTTGTGGTCCAATTCAAACAGGGAGGAAGTAGTAGGGAGCAAAGCTAACCCATACTGGTAAGGATTAAGTCCAGGATTTTTTCACTACTGGCTGTGGGTGAAAACTAACTAGTAGAGAGAGTTGGAATTGATGAAATCCAGAAATTTCTGGGTGTATATGTTTGAGGAGGTATGTCTCCCAATTGGTACATGGATAGTTGATCCCAGGAGAATGATATTTGTCTTAATGAATAGGGACTCCATACTTTTTAGGTAGGAGGACATACTAAATTACTAAATATTAAAGGCTTTCTGTTGATAGCAATTTGTTTATGGTCATGTTCCAGTTTGCTATCTCATTTAATGAGTCTGGAGGTGAAATGGTTCTAGTGCTCTGGGCATGAACATGTAACAGACATTGAAATCCTGCACAAACAGAGAGCTCTCATTGTTTTTGAACCAGGACTCCATGACAATGCATATATCAATATTTTCTAGTGTAAGGAGTGCTTGTAGGGAGTGGAGTATTCTTTTTTTTTCAAGGCTTCTAGTGATAAGCAGCAATGCAGTTACATTATCCAGATTTAGTTTTGTTATGTTGGAGGGTGGCCATGGTGGTGCAGCAGTTGCTGCCTCACAGCGAGAGGTTCTCTGGTTCAATCCTTGGCTGGGGTGCCTTCTTTGTGGAGTCTGCATGTCCTCCCTGTGGTCATGTGGGTTTCCTCCAGGTGCTCCGGTTTCCTCCCACATCCCAAAGACATGCTTGTAGGTGGACTGGATACTCTAAACTGGCCCTTGGCATGAGTGCATGCATGTGTGTGCCTTCTGTGGAAGGTTGGGTGCCGGGCTGGCAACTCGACACTGTAAAATTCCACTGCCAATCATGAGCAGACAGGTGATCTGCTATGGCGACCCCTAACCGGGAAAAGCTGAAAGAAGTTTTGTTATGTTGAAAACTTTAGGAAGTAGATATTGCCTAAAAATAGCACTATCTGGATGAACAAAGGATTTAGCCAATATACAAAAAAACTTGGAGGTAGACGCAGACCATCCCAGGCAAATCACTTAGGCCAGTCTACCATCTCCCCTAGACTAATTTTGTATATATATATATATATATATATATATATATATATATATATATATATATATATATATATATGTATCCACATACATACATTTTGTATCCCCTTAAAATGACATCAGCAGCTAAGCCAATTAGTGAAGTCAATGATCTATTGTTTGCATTACAGCATAATTTTAGTTATGGTAGAATGTTACTAAACTCTTGATTCATACCTGCCTTAGGCACATATTCTGATAGCTCCACCATTTCACTCTTCATACAGTCCATGGAGGTACATCACAAGTAATTTACATTCAAGTCTAGGTATACTATAACTGTATCATATATGTACTTGTGCTCCTGGATTTAAATGTTTGCATCATGTGGCAAATCTTGGTACCCGACAGGCAACTGACCCTGACTGTCTCCTTGCACAGACGGATCAGAGGCATGTTAGTGTGTTTCACTATGGAGTCACCTATAACTAGGATATCAGATTATGTGGAGGGTTGCAACTCTTCGATCCATCTTGCATGACAGATGCTGCCTTTGTTGTTTTTCTGAGGCTGCTGATGCTTTTGTGGTTTAGGTAGGTTACTTTTAAGTGCCAACATATGCAGGTCTATGTTTTTGGTGTGAGCTGTGAATGATTGGTTTACTGTGGGGATGTGCATTGCTGACAAACCACTTATTACTTGCAGTGGTTACATATAAGACATTTGCCTCCATTAGTATTATATAACTACATCTCTCACACACAGTGTCAGCTTGTTTCAGTAGTAGGTAGTTGTCATTAAAATCCTAAGACAACTGCTGCGTTGTTTCAGGATGCCCATTTCAACCAGGATAGCTTTATAAATGGTAGAAAAGTGCAGATCCATGGTTTCAGTTGCTTATAGAAAACAGCTGCAGGGAAAAGTAATTAAATAGCTAAAAGGGAGCAACTTCATAAAATGCCTTTGTAAATAATGAGAACTAATGAAAACAGAGAGGGAATGAGTTTTATGGTCAAATTATCATAAAGAACAGGCAACAAGAGAGGCACTAGGTATGCTGATTTTTCCACAAAGCTGGAAAAGTATCTTGGGAAAATCTGGACAACCCTTATAAATGAATGTGATATCAGACTTAAAACATGGAAACTGAAAATATTGGTGTAAAATGTACAGATTTAATGTACTCATCAACATTCTGTAATGCTTACTATTATTATCTCTGATTTTAAACCCTCTCCTATCACAAGACCTTATTTAAACTATGCTAGTAGCTTTTTGATTACATCTTATACAAAGTGAAAAAATTCTGTTTTTAAAAGGTCTTCAACTTTTTTTTTAATGGGCCATGAGGCTGGCTACCATCCATGTGCTATATACATTTTCTGGTGGGGTGGTATTGAAATGATTGCTGAAACTCCCACAGATGTTTGTGTGACTAAAAGCTCCACTGAAAGATATTGCTTTCTTTTCACAGTTCGTGGTTTTGTATCTGAGGTTGAAGTTGTTTGTTGTATTACAGGACAGTAATGGAGACTGTGCTGTTAAGTACTGGTGAGACTGGTGTAAGAGTGGTCTTCTAATAGCCTGGTGAGGAATGTAGCACATCTAGATTCTACGAAGCTTACCATCTTTACATAAAGAAAAAAAAATAGAAAAAATAAACACTGATATTTCCACTGCCTGTCATGATCAGGCACTCACCCTCCCTGCTCTGTTCCTCTCCTACATACATCTTAACTGTTCACAGTTTTAAAGAACGTACTGATTTTTGCCCCATATTTTAAGTCTGCTCCTCATAAAATCTGTGTTTTTTTTGGCAAATCAGTGAGGACTGAATTCACTAAGTAATGATAAATATTTGAGTTTCACACTACATATCCTTCAGAAAAAAATGCATTTTTAAGAACCTAAGTTTATAAGAGCAATATTTAAAATATGTTTTTTTTATTTTTGGGATTTTGTGCATTATTTTTGGCTTTGTCCAGATTTCTTGTACTAAGAAGTTGAGAGGTATGTTCCCCTACCTCTTCCAAAATGTAAAGGGGATAATCACTGCAGCTGGATGCATGTGCGTTTGCACATGTACACACACATTTGTGCAACTGACTGTCATTGTAACCACATCACACTGAAGTGATATAGGGGATGACTTTTTGCACACTGGTATTCAGTTTGGCATGCCACAAAAAACACTGAAGTTTGTAGAGTCACTTCAGCATTACCAGAACAGGCTTCAGTTTTCTGAACTCTCCAGCAAATTAAAAAAAAAATGCATAGCTAGCTACCACATATGCTATGATACATGTACAAAAATTATATGCAAAGCATTTATACCTGTGTTGGCACACCTTCCCACTAATAGTGTGTGTTGTACAATTGTTAGATAAACTTTAACAGCCGGTCCAATGTGGCAGTAACAGGTGTGCAAATGTCATTTTCATGGAAGGTGAACCCCACCACTAATGCATGGGTACTTTTCACTCTCCATCGCTTAACTTGACTTGTGCGATCACCACACCTTGGTTGAATGGTGATGCAGCATGCAGTGGGCAGCAAGTCTAGTCACACCACTTGCAAAATGATGCAGTATTCAAACTAGAGTAATTTGATCTGGTATCCTACTCCTTTCTTAATCAACTGCGGTGGTGGTGCTGCGGTAGCGTTGTCGCCTCACAGTAAGACGTCCTGTTCGATTCTCAGCTAAAGCGTCTTCTGTGTGGAGACATGCATGAATGGGCGTACCTTTGTTGAAGGTTGTGCATCAGGGCTGGCAACTCGGCATGTAAAAATCAACTGCCAATCATTATCGGACCGGAGTTCCGCTGTGGCAACCCCTAACCGGGAAAAGCCAAAAGACACAACAACAACAACATCCTATTCCTTTCTTACAATGTACAGCAACGTAGAAACTAAGTTTTAGCTGATTTATTTATGGGTCAGCACTAGGCTATTGTTGCAGAGGACCATTTGTAGCCTAGCAATGACACCCCAATAATAATTCCACTGGGAACTGAACCCAGGACCTTCTGCATATGAAACAGGCATGATAACCACTATACTACAGAACCCACCTTCAATGTGATGATACACGGCAATAATAAGGTCTCACTCAATGTTATGGAAATAAAGCCAGCTCATATGTGTAGGGGGTATGCAGAAATGAGGAATACATTAGAACAATAATGTATAAACTTTGTGGTGGCACAAATTTAGGAGGAGGTTGCACAAATATTTCCTGAATCATGAATTAAAATGGCCACTAAAGAAAGTTTACTGTGTGTGAATCTGGCAAATTATTAAAGGTATTGAGGATTAATTTATGCTGGATGGCAGGAAAAAAAAAACAATTTTCCTAAAGGTAGAATATGATTATAGTTTATATCTTTTTTACAAAGCGGCCAAGTACTAAACAGCTAGGAAATGCTTTGTGCATAGAAATGGTTTAACTAACCATGGTATAAACTAATTTTTCAATAACAAGAGAGAGCCGAAAAAAGTTTAGAATGCAATTTACTTATTTTAATGATTTAGATATAAATATGCTGATTGACCCTTCCTTAACAAGAGATTGCTGACCTCAAAACAATTTATCTGATGTCTGCACAAGTGCATTTCAAGATGAATCAGATTTCATAAGGAAGTAATTTTGAGAGTGCAGCTTCAGCTTACGTATGTATCAAGACCTGTTAGTAAGTATGATGCAAACACCTGAGCAAGGAAATGGTCATGACAAAGCAAGCTATGCTGAATAAATGAGGGACTTTATTGTTATCATAGAGGAGCTCTAAATATATATCTTCAAACAGTTGAACTTTGTTACGATTATAATAATACTGATCGGGCAATGGAATTTTCAGTGCCACATATACACAGTATGCACCAAAATATATGCGTACAGTGTACAAGCAACAGAAAACATGCACCTATATCATTCATAGAGACTGCAGAGAATTCTCACACACACACACACACACACACACACACACACACACACACACACACACACACACACAAACTCCAAATCAACAGAAATAGGAAAGCAATAATGTTGTAGTATATGGCAAAGGAAGGCAGAGTAAGTCATTTCTTCAGACCAATTACGAATGTTTCCTGAGATAAACCAGGCAAATGGAGAAATTTTCTTTGATGAAGAAATTAAACAGTAGGAGTCAAAAGAGGTGAAAAAGTCTCCATTCTCATAAATAAGACACTAGCTACAAAGATTTGTTCTATATGGATGAGTTTCTCTGCTATAAAAGGTTCATCTTAACTACTAATTTAAACACATACAATGCATAAATTGTTTCTTTAAAATGTTACACATGATCAAAGGAGATAAATTCATTGATACCATGCAAGTTTAAGTGCTCTATCTGCACACTTACCAAATGTAAACAGGCGCATATCAACTTTTTTTTTTCATGAATGTTGTGCCTTACCGCAGTTTTTCACAATTTATGTTACTTACATTAAAGTGGTTTGGAATTAAGTGATACTGATAAATTTATTTTGCTGGTGGCAGCAGTTCACTAATTATTTCTAAACTCATACCTCAACCAAAAAGCCATAGTTTCTGCTATAATATATAATAGATGGAGTACCTGAATGAATGCAAAGTACACATGAATTGCACTGCCTGTGCTGCTTAGAGGCATTAAAGAGGTACTGTACAATGTTTAGTCTGTCCTGTAACTATGCTTAAAATGTACTTTTTATAATGAATGTCTTTTAAAATCTAGAAAGCTATTTACTCATTTTTAGCATATTTCTTCTTCCATACAAGCAAAACTCTGAGAAAATGTTTACATTCTAATCAGAACAATATTTATGAGTCACTTAAGCAAGGGCCAAAAGTGGTAACCCAAGAGAAGTAAATGTTCTATCAAAATGTCATTTTTGTCATTTAGTTTCTATTTTTAACCATGGCAGGGCTAGTCACCTGGTTGTGTGAACTTTGGCTCTAGATGATTATTACTGTTGAAGTGACACCCCAACCCCGTGAGCTAAAATGGAAAAAAGAGGGGTTTGGATGGATGAATGTACAGTTCTATAGACTAACTGATTAATTGATTGATCTTTGACTGAGGATATGTATATCAAATTAAAATGTATGAAATAGTGTACCCTGTTTTGTAAAGAATTATATATCTGTCTTTATAGAAAGCTCTCAGACTTCACTTCTACACCATTTCTAAGTAAGTTTAGTCTACTACAAAATGGAAGATGATCACCAAAGATACTCAAAATTTGTCAAAAACTTCCCAGAAGACATATATTTTAGTAAAGTGTACTCTCTGACCTGTGCAGCAAACAGTAACACATAGTGTATACAGAAGCACAGTTGGGATAGCAACATTTTGGTGTTTGTACTCTTACTCCTCATGGTAAAGTCATACACTGCCAGGTATCACATACAAAGAAGAGCCCAGGTACACTGCAATCATGCAAATATAGATATACGGCATGGTCTGCAATTCGTAAGCATCCACTTTGTTGAGTGTATCATGGAGAGGCTACAAAATATTGTTTGAGAAACCACACACTTACCGCCAATGAAACTGGGTGGACATACCAAATACACTACAGTGATAATGTTCTGCTCAACACATAGTGGCTGAATAACAATTTTCCTGACACATGACATCACATTGTATGTATAGTGGCTGAATAATGACTTTGCCGACACATGACATCACACTGTATGTATAGTGGCTGAATAACAACTTTGCTGATGAATGACATCACATTGTATGTATCATTTCCTATTAAAAGGAGTACAAAAATACACTGAAGTGTGAAGTACAGTGCAGACAAGTACCATTGTGAAACCATACACCATCCTATACACAACACTGACATCAGCAAGCTCCCACCAATGAAAACACTCAAGCACCAGGTGCCCACGTTATCATAATATTAAATTGCTCCCTGCTCTGTTAACATGGAAAGAGTACCTAATAAAAATCATGAACTGCTCCCTGCCATGAAATAGCTGGATGCATCCAATTATTAACTGAGTTGCACCATACTCACATTAAATCCCAGAAAAATGAGTTAATTTGGGGTAGACCAAATGTTATGTTTATAAGATGGTCTGCTGCAGATAAAGATGTACTGATGTTAATTAGCTCTGGTTCATTTGGAGTGAGCATTTTGTTTACTCAAAAGCCTTAGCACCAGGATAAATACATGCATACACAGAAATTTAATATGAATATGCTATGCCTGATGAAATCATAGGATGCTTTTTAAACTTCTGAACGTATGAGTTCAAAAATAATGCCACATAAATATAAAAGATTTTCTGCTTTAATATCACTTCATAGGAGGTTACTAGGCTAATGGCCCCAGGGCCATTAGAAGCCTAGCAATGTAATAACCTGAGTACCCTTATTCACCATAATTAGATGGTTGCTGTTAGCAGAGTGATTCTGTGATCAGCACCAACTGCCCCTGTCCATGAGTCACCCATCCAGTTGTCAAAGTTGCACTTGAATAAGGTCATTGAAAAGCTCTGCTTCACAAGAAATGGGAGCTTATTCCAGAGGAGCGGCAATTACTGGGAGACATTTCTCTCTCTCCAACACATTCTGTTAATGTCACAGGCTAGGTTGAGAACCTTGGAGTAAGTTATTCTTGTCCTATTTGATTTGCATATGTGCATCATTTCCATTAGGGCAGTGTCCAAGACTGCTCTTTAGGCCAGGCACAGGTCACCTTTCAGCAGCCTATTTGATACAGAGTACAGTGATGTGGCTTTTAGTCTTTCCATGTATGTCGTGTTTTGGAAGCCCTGGATTCTCTTGTTTAGAGATCTTTGTGGCCTCTCCAGTTGCTACAGGTGTCTGGTGAGGTACATACAGAAATGAGCATTGTACTCAATTAGTGGTGTGATAAGAGTCAAGCAAATTGGAGCTATAATTTTATTTATGAGATGCGCAATATAGAATGCTTTTCTTACCACTACAGACACATAGTGATCAAAGTTTAGATTGCTATCAACCTGTGTTCCCAAGTCTCACACCACTGAGTTTGAATTTATAGGAGTGCTATCTATATCAAAATTAGCAGGTGCTTCTTCTTTTCCAAAGGGGATAATGAGGCTTTTTTTGTGTTATGTTTTAGTCTGTGACTTTGGCACCAGTCATTTGTCTGTTTTCAGCTCTTTCTGTAATATGTTAACATCATTGGGGGACTCTATGATTGAGCTCAGTCTACAGTCATCTGTAGACCTGGTAAGTCACAGGCCATCTACCTTCACCAGGACTTCAGAGAAATAGATTCCAAACAGTAGCTTGCCCAGCACAGATCCTTGTGGTACACCACTGGTAACTGGTCTACTGGTGGAGGTGGACTCCCTAACTTTGGCAGTGTGCGTTCTGTTGGTGAGCCAGTTTGCTACCCATCTACTAATATATGGGTTAATTCTCATCTGTGAGAGTTTCTTTAAGACACCTGAATGAAGGATTGTGTCAAAGGCCTTGGCTAAATCAAGATATGTGTTATGTACTGTTTTACCCTCATACAGGGCTTTGGTAACATTCTCAAAGAAGTCCATAGGTTTACTAAGCAAGATCTACACTTGACAAAACCAAACTGGGTTGGGCCAAGGGTTTGAAGGTCACCTATGTCCTTGTGGATAAGGTCTATGGTGATTCTTTATATGGCCTTGCAGATAATGCTGGTTAGGCTTATGGGTCGATAGTTCCCAGGGTCAGTTGGTAGACCCCTTTTGTACAAGGGGATTACTGTTGCTGTTCTCCACTTTGCTGGAACAATGCTAGTGTTCAGGATGAGGTTAAACACAGTGCCTAGTGGTTCTACTAGGTCTTGTTTTAGATTGTTTAGTATGCAGCCTGGGATGTTCTCTGATCCCATAGAGGCCATGTTTCTGGCGTTGGAGAGTGCTTGTATGACCTGTTTTCTGGAGATAGTATGTAGAGGACTGGTGTCAGTAATGCTTTGGGGTATGTCTGGTGGGGACAGGAGGGTGAAGTTACTGCCAAATCTGTCAGCTAGCAGGTTGGCAATTTCCTTATGTTCAGTGTGTGTGGTACCATCCATTATAAGTTCAGCATCCAGGCTGGCATTCCCTTTTAGGTTTCGGACACAGCTTAAGAACGGTTTATGATTGTCTTTAGCCAGGGATGCTAATTTCGATTCATAGCTAGCCTTAGAGGATTTAACAACATATCTGATTTGCTTGTTCAAGCTGCATAGGGTATTCTTCCTCTATTGAGCAAGATCCTTCCTGTTCTTAAATATCAATTTCTTTCTTTTGTTGTATGTGTTATTTATACCTACAGTCCACCAGGGAAGCTTGTTTTTTTTCAGGAAGACCTGGTTTTGTTCCTGTTAGGTACAGCCAAGTCAAAATATTTGTTTAAGTGGCTGTATATGGCATTTGTTTCTTCCTCTGCATAGGAGTCATTATTGGCTACATTGGAAGGGGCTTTGAAACTTTTTATACCATCACTTGCTAGGCAATAGTTTGCTTTGGAGAAATGTTTCATTTTTTTTTTTTTTTACTCCTGTGGGGGAGTTGGGTTTGATCTTTACTTCAAATGAGACAGATTTATGGTCTGACCTTACTAGGGAGGCAACACATACAGGGGATAGTGCAGTGACCTCCCCCCATGTTGATGAGCACTAGGTCTAGGATATTTGAGCCCCTTGTGTGGACCAACTGTTCTTGGGTATTTGAATTAATAAAGCCCAGGAACATCATATAAATAATGTTTGTGCTCATGCTAGTTGCTCAATCGATGGAAGGATAGCTGAAATCTCCCACAACCAAGTTGTCTGGCTGTACACTGAGTGACTCTAGCAAGTCCATGTAGGCAGTGTGCTTTTCCTGCTTCATGGTAGGAGACCTGTAGCTAGCAATGATGTGGAAAGGTATTTTACCTATAGTTAATTATACCTGGAGTCGAATCAAGACAGTCATACTGTTTCACCAGTCTTTTTTTTAAAACAGCTTTATTGAAAACATTATTCTAATGAACAAATATTTTGGAAAAGATTGAACAAGTTGATTTTTTAAAGTACAATATTAAAAAAAGAAAATATTAATACAATAACTATAATAACACAGACAACTATATACAATGATGTTCAATATATATCAAACAAGATCAGTTATTTTTTTTGCAGAAGAAAAAAAAAATAAAGAATAAAGGATAAAAAATAAAGATTACTGCATTAATCATTTATCCAGTTCTTTAACTAATAATTCATGTATATTTTCCCATTTGTAATATACATTTGTATTCCTCGTAGATTTAGATTTGATAGTTAACATTTGTAACTTAGATATTTCCAAGAGAAGACTTTTAAACATTTTAGATGAGGGAACAGATGAGGACTTCCAGTTTTTTGTAATTGCTTTCCTGGCAATCGACAGTATAGACCAGAGCAAAGAATATTTGCTTTTATTTATACAGTCTGGAACAGGTGTATTGAGTAATACAAGTGATTTTGTAAACACAAAATTGTTTGTAAAAATTGCCTACAAAAAAATGTTAACTTCTTCCCAAAATTTCTTTAATAATGCACAGTCATAAAATATACAGTTTCAATCAGCATTTGTTTCTGTATTACATCTCCAGCAAACAATATCTTGTTTAGTTATTACTCATTTTCTGTGGAGTAAGAAAATATTTATGTAAAGATCTCCATATGAAGATTCTCCATTTAATAGAAGAAGTGGTTTTGCTGGCTGACTGAAATAAATTAATTGTGTCTATTTCTGAGGGAATAAAATTATAAATTACAGAAAATGAATTCCAATAGTTATCTGAATTTACATCTAGATCTAGTGTAATTGCTCTATTAATATATGATATACTATTTTAACTGGTAAAGTGTTGTGAGTATATAAAATCAAATACTGAATAAGTTTGGGTATTGAATTCTTAGCATTTGAGGGGATTAAATCTAGCTCATCTAGAATATATTTTCTAAACTCTTGCAAATCTGACCAAAGTAAAGTGTTAAGATTATATTCATCTACAAGAGCATTAATAGATTTCGCCTCATATTTATCATTTGATGCCAAAACATTAATTGTTTTTTTGCTTAAATAGCAATATTTTAGAATAGTCTGCAGAGAGAATTGTCCCTTGTGTATAGGCAATAGGGAAGATAAGAAACAACCAATTCTCAAAGATTCTAAACCTAAATATATGGTTTTTAAAGGCCTTTAGAATTAAAGTTACATAAGTAGATTTAAATATTTCAGTGGAATAATTGGAAAAGTAATCTCTTAAATTCCATATAAATGAATTATTTACTAACTGTGATAGATGGTTATTACCTTTATTTTTGGTGTTTTGAGATAAATGTAATATAATTTCTTTCCATTTTGCTAAATACTCTCCAAAGTATAAGATAAACAATTGTTTTAATTACTGATGAAATTGAATAAAGTTCTAGATTTGGTAAAGATATACCTCCATTTTCCCAGCTATACATATGATAGGACAATGCAATTCTAGGCTTTATCGGATGCCACAAAAAGTTTTTAATCAGTGTGTTAAATTTTTTAATAAAATAGTCTGTAGGAGGAATAGAAATAGATTGTATTATGTATAAGATTTTTGGAAGCAAAATCATTTTTTATAATGGAAAGTTTTTCATCCATTGTAAAAAGAATTTTGTTCCATTTACTTATTAAACACTCTATGGTTGTTGTACTTTTACTATAATTTAGGTGTAACATGTCTTTAATATTAGTTGTTATAAGTATACCAACATATGTTATTTGTTGAGATTGAGGTATATATTTTTTATACTGATCTTGTATATTATAACTTTTGGATCCAATTAGAAGAATTTAAGTTTTATTGTTATTAAAATTAAGACCAGAACTTTTTTTGAAATATATCCATGTTTTTAAACAATTCTTGTAAGGTGAGGTTAGTACCGCCAAGAGTGATTAATACATCATTAGCAAACATTTGGATTTTTGATGTTTCATTAATATTTAATATATAACCTTGTATACTATTGTTATCCCTTATTAAGTTAGCCCAAGTTTCCATAATTAACATGAATAAAAGAGGAGATAAAGGACAACCTTGCCTGGTTCCATTTACAATGGGAATGTTCTGGGATACATTTGTACCTATTTTTATGTAGGCTTGACTTTCATTATATAACTGACTTATAAGATTAATAAAGCTATTAGAAAAGTTTAACTCCTTCAGTAAGATAACATAGTCCTAATTAAAAGCACAGTTAATATCTAAACTAATAAGAGTCAAACTATTCTTTAAGATTTTTACTGATTCAATTAAAGTTATTGTTCTTTTGATGTTATCATAGGAAGTTCTATTAATTATAAAACCTGTTTGGTCCATGTCTACCAGGGATCGTAAAAAAGTTTGCGTCTATCAGCATAAATAGACATGAACATTTTATAGTCTGTATTTAACAATGAAATGGGCCTATATAAAGCAAGTTTTGTAGGGTTTTTATCAGACCTTAGTATGGGAGAAATAAATGTATACTTCCAAGAAGGGGGTATAATGTTATTATTTTGAGCTATACTGAATAGTGTGCGTAACAAAGATAATGCTTTGGCAGGCAAAACCTTGTAAATTTTAGAAATGATACCATCGTTACCAGGAGCTTTAATTTGCTTAAGTTTAGTGATTTGATCGTTTATGTCTTTAAAAGATATTTGTTTATCTATTAATTTTGTGTTTCTGATAGTCTGTTCTTTATATTATTATTTATAAAAAAATGAATATCTTTTGTACTATTAATCATATCATTGGATTGGTTTAGTTTTAAGAAAAATTCTCTAAACTCACTTAATATATTTGGTAAGTTAAATACCATTTTGTTGGAGAATAGATTTCTTTAATATGATTAAATTTATTTAATCTTTTAGTATTGTTAGCTAGTACATTAATGGATCTAAGATTTCTAGAAAATTTTAGAAGTTTATATTTTTCAAGATTAATCATGACTTTATGGTTTAAAATTTCCATATATTTATTGTTTAAAGTATTTACGTCATTTATTCTATCTTTCTTGTCTGGGTTTCTTGAAACATCAAGTCTTAAAGCATCTAACTTTGCTTGTATATCTTGAAGATCTTTATCCCATGAAATTTTCTTTTTATACCAATCAATAATTTTACCACATAGGCAAGCTTTTAGAGCATCCCAAATGTATACTTCAGAGGTTCCCCATGTGTTATTAAGTTCAATAAAATTTTGTCCTTCTGTAGTAAAGAAATCAATGAAGTCTTTTAGCTTAGTTATGTACACTGGACTGGTATCTTTTTAATTTGAACATTAAATGTGGGGTTTAACATAAAATCAAATGTTATGGAATTATGGTCTGAAAGAGAACATGAAATCACTTTTGAGTTTAATAAGAAATCAGTTGTTATTAGAGATTAATACTCTATCTAGTCTTGAATATGAATTATACCTATGTGAGTAGAATGTATAGAACAGTGACTTAGCATCTGTAAAGTTAATATCCTTCATCATGTATGAATCTGAAAATTCATTCAATAATTTGGCTATTGCTGGAATTTTCCTTTTACCATTGGTACTACAGTCTTTTAGATCAGAAATACAATTAAAATATCCAGCAAGAATAATACTACCATTAGAAAACTAAACTATATGCTCTATATGTTGTTTTACTGTTGTAAGTCCAATGCCAGTAATCCAATATATATTTATTAAAGTCATTTTTTTATTAAATTCTATAACAACTGAAGATAACATCCCTTTGTTATCTTTGTGTCAATTATTTTAGGCATAGGTGATGTATTTCTCCATAGTATGGCCACACCTCTCTTTTTTGTGTATGTTCAGAGCTAATCAAAAGTTTGTAAGATTTGGATTTAAATTTTGTGATATCTTCAGTTAGTAGATGAGTTTCTTGGAGAAATATTGAGAATTATGTAATTTAAAATATTTATTCAAAGATCTTATCATGCTAGGATTATTTAATCCATTATTGTTTAATGATATACACTTTAAAGATGCCATAAAATATTATTGTTTCTGAATATCAGTTGTTGATTCATTTTCCTTTGTTTTTCCATATTTTATAACTCAATAGAGATTGACTATTAGGAATACAATTATAATTTACACATGAAACATGTACAACTTTTATCCAATGAAATATGTGTATATCAAATTCAATTTTGTAAGACTTGGTGAACATCATATTAACTATTAACAGAAATGTATAACATTTACTAATAACATAGACACTTCTCTAAAACCCCCCTGGAGTTAAAACTCCTAATTTGAGTGACATTTGCACCCAAATTGACCATCAAACTAGTAACACTCATCTCATCCCCACCTAAATATATCTGTTGTTGCGTATTTTTATAAAGTAGTATATGTGACTAAAAAAAGAACAATTATGAAGTAAAATACTTCCATTACAATTGTATGTACTCATTCAAGAAACAAATTAAAATATATCAAATGTAACTGTTTCATTTTAACTTTTTGATGTTATATTTTTAATATCACTTCAAGTCATCATATATTATATATATAAGAAAGATGTGTTGTGAAATTTCCTTTTTTTATGTAAGTCAAATTGAGTTTAAAATATCATAAAGACCAATTATATGTTATACAGATAATATAAAGGTCATAACTAATGTATTTGCAATGAATTGCTATAATGATCAATAAGCAAACTATACCTAAGAGAGCTTTTGTTTTTTACTACAAAAAAAAAATCTAAGTGTGTAGACAATGTTGATAAGGTAATTTAATCACCTAAAAATTCTACACACCTATAGTCTACCGCCCTGTCTCTTTATTCATTGTGCCAATAGCTAATAACACTATTTCCCCATCTCCACGTAGCTGAAAACAAGAGCATAGAAAATACTGTATTATAGTTTTTCAGTGCAAGATGAAATTCCAATAAAGTCCTCAGTATTTTCTAAGAAGGAATGTAGCATAAGTTTATGATTAGTAGGGGATGGTCCATGACTGGGAAGTGATCGTAGGTGGAAAGACAACTATTCCATGAGATTAACTTTATATATATATATATATATATATATATATATATATATATATATATATATATATATATATATTTCCATTTTCTTTTTTCCCCCTTTATTCCCTTTCCTTACTTTAAAACCTTTCCTCATCTGAAACAACTTCTATCTCCCTCAGAATATAGCAACGCATTAGTTAATATGGCAAACATCTGCATCTCACACTATACTGTATGAAATAAGTTAGTTTCATACAGAATATTTTATGTTTCATTCATTATTTGTTAACCTTCTGTCTGTACTAGAATTATTCCAATATCTGTTTTCTATGCTTTGTAGAAGAATATTAAATTCTGCATAGGTCTAATGTAAAGATTTTATAATATTTTAATGATGTTGATATATATGCTATATGTTTGTTATATCAATCAAAAGAAGCTTTACTTAAAGTAGAACTATGAATACATGTGTGAAAACATAAGGGCTTAAATGTATCAAAGTGATCTGTTTATAAACACTCGCAAATGCTTTAATGTAACAGTCATATTATACAGGTTACTTAGCTGCAGTTCTTTCATTTGACCTGTAGATGGCATTAGAGACAAGTCTATTCAAGCTATTATCTAGCTTTCTGAAGTTTTTCAGCACAGAGTTCACTCTGTAAATATCTCCATGGAAACAACACTTTTTTCTGCTTTCAGTTGTAGCAGCCGCAATGCGATCACATACCAGGGCTGTTTAGAAGTTCAGATGCAAGAGATTCAAGAGGGAAAACGTTTGCAGCTTTTCTTTAAGAAAGCTGTTGATTACCTTGCAGCAAGACCAGGAAATACAAAAATGAACAGAATAAAAGGTAAAAAGGAGGGAGAGAGCTAATATATAACATAGATACCATAAAATTCAATCTCTAAACATATGGAGCATTTATAATAACAGACAACTACTAGCATTAAAAAATAATAAATAGATTAATAAATAAATAGCTTTTACTTGCTATAATAATTGAGCCACATTAAATAAAATAAACTAGACTTAATGATAACAAACTATAAAAATACCATTAAAACAACTATGTACCATAAAAATAAATTTAAACAATAAAGACTCACCTGTTGAACCATTTCCATTTCTTCAACTTCTGGGTTAATTATTAAGACTTGGGCAAATGAAAGCCATTGTAAAATAGTTTAACTAATCACTTATTCTTGAGCTTCTTTTTATTTTCAGAGATCTTCCAGGAATTATCAGCATTTTTTTAAGGCTGGCATTTTCTAAGGCCATATCTTTTATTTTATCAAGCAGTTTTCTTGTTTTGACAAAGTAATGGCAGAATCTATGTCATCAAATTTTTTTGAAGCATCTTGGAGAAATATTTTTAATCTGGCAGGAAATAATATGTGTGTTTTTATTTGGGATTTCTTTAGTTCTTTTGGCACTGGCAGAAAAAGTTTTTCTTTTGGCAATTACAGAAGATGAGTAATTATTATCAAAGTGTATGACATTTTCTTTATATTTAATAGGAGATTTAGCCCATGCAGTCTTGATAGAAACTTCACTATAACAGATTTAGTAGAATTAGATTTACCTTTTTTTTGCAGTAGCCAAGGACCTGTGTGCTCTTTCTATCCCATATAGAGAGCTTCAGGAAGCTGTAATACATCAGGGAGCCAAGATGTTACGAATTTTTCGATATTACCTTCTTCAACATTATCAGGCAAACCAAAAAGTCTAATATTATTTTGCCTTGATCTATTCTCTAGATCATCAATTTTTGTTTGTAAAAGAGTATTTTGTTTTAAGTGAAAGTCTATGTTATGCTCATCATCTTGAATTCTAGTGTCCATATCATTCAGTGAAGTTTCTATTCCAGTAATCTGTCTCTTTTGTTGCTTAAGGTCTTCATGTAACATTTCCATTTGCTGGGAACATTTTTCTTTGAAGTTGTCCAGTTTTTCATCCATTCTATCAAATTTTGTTGTCAGTTCTTAAATATTAGATAATAATGACTGAAGTTCCTTCTTAATAGTTGTTTCTTGAAGTGTAGATTTGGAGTAGCTCATTGTGTAGTCTGAAGTCAAAATATTTTCTCTAGTACTTTTTGACAGGAAAAAATAAAAAAGTTGCAAAAATTTTATATACTATCATAAAGGAAGATTAGTAGATTCCACATATGTAAGAAAAAACAAAATTAGGATAGATAAATTCAAAAAATCCTGTCACAAATATTCTGTAAAGGCAGAGAAGAGAGAAAGTGCTGTTACTGAGTGCTCATCTTGGCCACGCCCCCCCCCATTTCACCAGTCTTGAGGTGTATTTGGATTTCATGATGATGGCTACACCTCCACCTCTAGTTCTTTCATGCTCATTTTGGGGTCTGAATATGTAAAATGCATTGTATCTTTGTACTGCCAGGGTGCTCTCAGAGGCCTTGAACCAAGTCTCAGTAACTGCACAAACATCAGCATCTTCCAGAGTGAGGAGTTCTTCAAGGGAGTGAAGTTTACTGTTTTAGCTCCTAACAAAAGGCACTTTTGGGGAGGCAAGTATCTTTACCAATATCCAAAAGCCTTGAGGAGGCAGGTGAAGGCCATCTCTAGCAAGGCAGCGTGGACTGTGGACCATGTCTAACCTGGCAGACAGATACTGGATCTGCCTGGAGTGACACCAGAAGTCAAATCAATCTTTGTTTTTTTTGACTGCACTGTGGCATCATCCTAGGTGAAGTTTGAATGCTGCTTAGTGCTAGGGACATTCCTGCCTGGGACACAATCTAAAAATTCTGTCATGTCTCTCTTCATATAGTCCAGAGAGGTACATGTCAAGTAATTCACACCAACATGTACTATAACAGACTCATAACGGTACTTGCTACTGAGCGACTTGAGTGTGTGCATGATTTGAAGGATCCTGGCACCTGACAGACAGCTGACTGTGACCTTCTTCTTGTTCAGCCTAGTGAGATGAACATTGTGTGTCTCATTACTGAGTTACCTATGAACAGAACATTAGGATTTGAGGTATTTTGCCTTAGGGGCTTAATTTTTGAAACAATGATATGTGTGTTGTTATGTGTAATGGTGGATTCTGTGCATGTACCAGTATGTGTATTCTGTTTGTACTTGGGAGATCTCTGATCTTTTGGTAAGCTCTTAGTAAGTGCCTCTGCATATGTGGGCTTTTGTGTCTTGCCCTTATCTTGTGTGCGAGGGTAGTTGAGTGTGCTGACAACCTGCTGTATGCCTTATATATTATGTAAGAGGACTGATTCTAATTTCATGATACAGTTACATCTTAGGTTCATAGGTTCATACTAGGCTATCTGCCCAAGGGCATTTATAAGCCTAGCCCATAGTTATTTGGCTTTCGCCACCCCTTTAGTTTGAATAAAACTATGCCTATTATTTTGCTGTGCCTCTGTCAAGCAGTGACACTGAAGTAATCCCTGGGGTATATCTGCGATCCTCCATCCATTGGTCAAGATTCCTCTTGAACAAGGCCAGCGAGGTGCTCTGCCTCACATGTACCGGGATTTTGTTCCACAGCATAGGGAGTCTCTGGGTGATGAATCTGTCCCTCCAGCACGTTCTATTAATAACCGTGTCAAGGTTTAAGTCTCCCGCCCTTGTGGTTCTGAGGGATCTAGATTTTTTGAGGTGAAGCATATTCATCAAATCAGGGTTTGACATGGCCTTATATGTCAGGCACAGGTCACCTCTGAGCAAGCGGTATGAGACTGAATAGAGCTGGAGTTCTTTCAGTCGGGCAGCATAAGACATATTTTTGAGACCCTTTATCCTTTTGGTGAGGAACTTTTGGGGCCTTTCCAGCTGCTGCAGGTGTCGGGTCAGATACATTCCGAATGGGGCATTGTACTCAATCATAGGTCTAATGAGTAATGAGTACAGGGGGACGATGACCTCCCTTGATCTAGATGTGAATCCCTTCATGATCAGGTGGGCAATGTAGAAGGTTTTCCTAACTACTTTAGCAACATGAGTGCCAAACGAAAGGCTACTGTCAACCTGGGTCCCCAGATCCCTGATGACTTCTTCTGTGCTGACTTCTTCTGTGCTCAGTGGATTGCCACCTATATGGTAGCTAGGGGTAACCTTGTTTTTCCCGAAGGGTATGACTATGCATTTCTTGGCATTTAACTTTAGGCCATGGCTCTGGCACCAGTTATCCATTTCTGTGAGGCCCTTCTGAAGGATATCTGTGTCAGATGTGTTTTCGACTATGGCGCCCAGTTTGCAGTCATCTGCAAACTTTGTCAGCCATAACCCTCCTGTGTTTGCTTGTACTTCAGAAAAGTAGATGCTGAACAAGAGTGGACCCAGGACTGAGCCCTGTGGGACACCACTTGTGACAGGCTTTGAGTCTGTCATGGCTCCAGCAACTCTGACCCTGTGGGTTCTGTCACTTAGCCAGTTTGCAACCCATCTTGTGATGTATGGGTTTACATTCAAGCTGATGAGTTTTTCGATGATACCTGAGTGGGGTATTGTGTCGAAGGCCTTTGCCAGGTCAAGGTAGGCTGTATGGACTGCCTTTCCCTCATCAATGGCCTTGGTGACTGTCTCGAAAAAGTCAACCAAGTTTAAAAGGCATGATCTGCCTTTGACAAAGCCAAACTGGGTTGGATCCAAAGTCTGCAAGTTCCCTATGTCTTTATTTATGAGTTCCATTATGATCCTCTCCATGGCTTTGCAGATAAGGCTTGTCAAGCTAATGGGACGGTAATTTCCAGGGTCGGTGGAGGCACCACCCTTGTGAAGTGGGACCACAGTCGCCGTGCGCCACTCCTTGGGTACGTATCCTGAGGTGAGGCTAAGATTAAACAGCTGTCCTAACTGCGGGTTTAATTCCTCATTGAGTTCGTGGAGCACACAGCCGGGGACACCATCCGGTCCCATGGATGCTGTGTTTTTTGCTTTGGAGAGAGCAGTTCTCACCTGGGCGTTGGAGATGTTTGGGGGGCTACAATCCTCTGGTATAGATATCTCTCCTTTTGGGGGGGAGGGGGGGAAGTTTGCACTGAACCTGTCAGCCAGTATGTTGGCAATGTGTGTAGGTTCAGTAATCTTCACATCATTTTGAACTAATTCTGAGCATATCTGGGAGTTTCCTCCTAGGTTTCTAACATAGCTAAAGAAGGCCTTATGCTGTGTTTGTTTGCTTTAGGAACAAGTGGTTGTCAGTATACATGAGGCAATTACTACATTGCCTCAGCATGTCCATATCGATCAGGTTGGCTGGAAAAATGGTGGGAAACTGTCCATCCATTATGGCAGGTATACATTGTAGTAACTAGTGGAGATAGGCTAGATGGACCAGGGTTTGCTTGTGAGACTAACAAAGGCAACTATTCTGTGGAGGACTAAGGGTGGAAGACTGTGTCAACACCTCAGAATGCACAACTGAGTTGCTCACTAGATAGCAAAGTGCAACTGCATTGCACACAGAGAGGCAGCGGAACTAAGAAGGGTTCTCTAACAGATATAAAGGGAAAATTGTGTTTCTAAGCATTTGTGTCTATACACAGCAGCACTAAACTCAGCAGTGTTGTGGACAGCTATGCACAACATGAGGCTTAAACATAAGCAAAAAAAACAGTTTTAACACAATTTAACTAATAGAAAAGCCCACAACTGATTTTTTTCCAGCAATCCCCAATTTGGATGGGTCCAGGGCTACACACTAATGCCACAAGGGTGCCGGAGGGCCTTCTTAATGTTGGATGTTTTTAGTGTTCAAGTAATACCAAACAGCCTAGATTCAGCAAATCTGAATCTTGCCTATGCTATGAAATACAAAAGTGCTAGAAATTCAAAGTGTGGAACAAACTAGTCACAGCACTAAAAACAGCAAAAAATGAAGCAGAAATTAAGCAAAATACAGTTCAAAAAAAGTGCAATGCAAGCTTAAAATATACTTATTTTTTGTTGAAAACAGTGGATGCCTTGGATTTAGTTCAAATTCACTCCAGATCTCTGGATAAAATGCAAGCAAAGTTAAGCAGTTTTAACACAAATTAACCAATAGGAAAGCCCAAAACTGAGTTTTTTTCCAGCAGTCCTGAACTCATATGGGTCCTGGGCTACACACTTCTGCCACAAGGGTGCAGGAGGGCCTTTTTAATGTAGGATAGGTAGTTTTAGTGCTCAAATAAATACCACTTAGCCAAGATTCAGCAAATCTGAACCTAGTCTATGATATGAAATACCGAAGTACTAGAAATTCAAAGCACAGAAAAAAAAAGTCACAACAGTAAAAACAGCAAAACTTAATCTACAATTAAATAAAATACAGTTCAAAAAAGTGCAATGCAAGCTTAAAATATAATTATTTTTGTTGACTACAGTGGATGCCTTGGTTTTAGTTCAGATTCACTCCAGGTCTCTGGATGACACTCCAGAGCATAAGTCCATATGTTATAAGTCACAGTCTTCTAACCAAATCATTGCAGAAATAAAAACATCCATCAGCTAAGATCATTTTACAAAACAAGTAATGCAAATTCTCTCATTTTCTGTTACTCAGGCATACATAAATGATGCAGTGTACAGATTAAGTGATGTGCTCCATTCATAATGTAAGAGTACAGTTTTAGTAGAGCTGAGTCAAATTTGTGCAGTGTCTTTCAGAAATGCATACTACAAAATGTGTAATATTACAATATGAATCACATTTTATTAGGAAAAAAATCAGTAGCACAGTGGTAGGCATTTACAAATCACTATATAATTTTGAAAGGTAAACTTGACCAGGTTCAAAGCTTACTAAAATTCAAATAATTTAATGAAAAATACAGTTAGCAAATGTAAAATAATAGCTTCTGAACAAACCTCATTTGTAATGAAGGGCAATTAGCAGATGGTCAGAT
The DNA here is from genome assembly GCF_019279795.1 of Protopterus annectens. NCBI lineage: Eukaryota > Metazoa > Chordata > Ceratodontiformes > Protopteridae > Protopterus > Protopterus annectens. Next base: position 186,279,851 of record NC_056743.1, read on the forward strand.
CAGATACCGGAGAGATGACAAATTTGGAGAAAATAGTACTGTATCCCATAATCACAAAGTTGAAAAATGAAAGGCATCATACACTGATTCAGATGTGGGATCTTTGGAAATTACTGAGTGAGTCTTCTAAAACTACATATTGATTCACCTCTTTGTATTAAATTATTTCTTCTGGTATGGTGCTCTGCTCTCTGTGGTCAGCAGTGACTTTAGTCTTTAAGCATTTTTGAAATATGCAATACTGAACAACAGATCTTCAGAGAGAGAGAAAGTTAAGTCATGCATGTAATTGTATATTAGAAAAGTTAAACTAGTGTTGAACTTTAGATGCCCCCTAGGGACTTCAACTGAAAATGTTCACCAATAAAACATTATTTTAGGAAATGTGTCAGCAAATTATGCTACTGTTCAACCATAGCATTTCAAGGCATATTTTCCAAACAGTATTAAACTGATAAAAAGTAACATAATGGGGAAGGGCAGCTTCCTCAGCACCCAACTACTACCTTAGATAACAGGAAGTACCCTTCTCGGTGAAGAGGAATATGTCATCTACAGTGCTACAGGAAATATTTGACTTACTCTCCCAGTTGCTCTCTTTTAAAGCCAGTTTCCATTGTTTTATTTCACGGCCATACTCCTCTAGTGCCTAAGTTATGTCACATCAATGCATAAACCTAGATTCACTTTTTTACAGCATGGGCCAAAACACAAATTATTCATTATTTAGCATATATCTAATTTTCTTTCATATTTCTATTTTTGAGTGAGTTATTAATACTTAGAAATCTGAAGCTATAATGAACACTGTAAAGGTATGACTCACAATAAAATATTAATGTGATAATTGGCCAATGGACCATGGTGTGTGAAATTCAGACACTACTGCATATTTTTGGGCACCTAAGTAAGCCACAAATTCATTAGCATTTCTTGACCAGTTTTATCTGTAGTGTATGTCAGATACATATTACAAGGAAGGCAAAGTACCTCAGCTGTTGTTGTGGAGAAGAAGGATAAACAACTCTGACTGTCCTCTGGATAACCAGCATTGGAGTACCAACCAAGGAGCTAGTGGAGTGCCTGTGGAGGGATGGGGAGGAATGGCCAGTGTTGGCATGTCCATTCTTAGAGGGAGTGGCTACTTTCCTTTAGAGGAGCATGACTTGGGTGAAGGCACAGAAGCACTTCAAATGCATAGGGTCTCTGTAATATAAACCCAGCAAAGGAGTGCCTGCATTCCAGCTGAGCAAAGCAGGTTTCAGGGTTAGCATGCAGCTATCTTGGGCTTGGTGTACAGGGCATTGTATTTCATTTGACTGACCGAGAGAGGAAGGAATGCAAATGGACCAAACAAGAAATCCCAACATTTATCAAGCATGAAATCAAATTAAGACTTCACTGTCCTCCTTTCCTGGCCAATGAAATTTACAGATTCCAGTCCAGTGATTCTTCTTCCACAGGGATAGCTGCATATCAGAAAACAAGTTCTAACTGTGTCCAGATGTGGAGCATGTCTGTTGGTGACAGGACTGCTGGTATCTAGATATGGAGAATGACAGATGGTCACAGCTCTGCTAAGCTGTGCCTAGATTTGGAACATGCCTGAAGATCACAGCATGGCTGGTACTCAGAACGCAGGTTTAATGAAAAAAAAAGCACTTCTCAGTCCATTACATGTTACCTCTAAGTATGACCTTCAGGATGTTGCCATTTTTAAGAATCACCCATTACTGTGCCCACAGTTGCAGCTAAGCTGCCACAGACTTACCTGTATATGTCATTGTGCATCCAGTGACAGACTTGTCCCAAGTTTTTTTTTATTAATGACAAATAAGACAATGCTGCATGTCTGTGAAAGTTTAAGACCGACTTGCACACAATGTGTATATATCTGTAAACAGAAGTCACTACTGATATAAACATGTTTTAAATTTCCTTAGACACTTATCCTAAGGTATATACATTTAATGGCCACTTCAGTGCATGTTGAAATGCCTGTGTTGAGTATAGTTAGTGGTATAAAGTTTGAAAGGTAATGCAGAAAGTTCCAGTCAGTATTATTAAAGCACATTTTGCTATTCTTGAAGCTTAACATATGCTTCGGCATTGATTCAGGATGTAATAATCCCTGAAACTTGAAAAAATGCAAGTTTCATAAAGCAATTAATTGAGGTCTTCCAGAACATAATTGGATACTTGAAATTCAGGGTGGTTTTGCATAAATCACAGATGATCTGTCTGATAAAACCTGAAGTGCTGACAATAAGATAGCTGATGCTTTTCTCAATTAAAAAAAAGAGAGTCACCTAAGGTCAACCAACCATGAGAATGAAGATACCTCTTTTATCTTACAAAGAGAAGAAGGAGTTTGGTGGCCTGTGAATGTGTTGACAGCTTGTGTTTGTTATGGTGATGGGTAGGAAGCACTATGCCAAAATGATAGACACCTTATTATTCTTAAGATTAAACAACATACAAAGTGATTAGCCATGTATTAGTGATAACCTGAAAAAGCAGAGAGTTTTGCAGAAACATCACATTTTAATTAAATTGTACGACCTTAATTTCAGGTGTTACTGCAGTGGGGCTTACCAGTATGAGCAAATTGTCACAGATATGTACATGCCAATTAATATTAACTACTCTTCTAAATGAACCTCTAGAATTTAACATTTACTTGGGTGTGCATTTTAGTTTTATATACTGTCACATTCAGGCTAAAAGTATAATGAGTTCAGAATACATTTTGTTAATACAAAGGAACTACGTAAAATGCTGTAGAATCAATAATACTCTATCTACTGACTGACTGACTAAATAATTACTTAGATTTTGTTGCCTACCTTTATCTACTGCTACGGATCCCATTTTAAAATGTAGTGCAGAGCAAGAGGTCCATGTAATACTATATAAAGTGACTGTCACAACATCAAAACGGGTCTATATTAAAATCTCAAAGTCTGACAATATCGAATACGATACTGTTGACACGAGAATAGTGAAAGCACACTACACCGAACGCTTAAATGGAAAATTTTCATAGTGGGAGATTTCTGTTTACTTCAATGTACTGCATTCTCAGAGCTGGCATATTTAAGTAGGGGGGTGTGGGGGGTGCAGGGGGGCTTGTTCCCCTACCTACATACTGATTAGCTTTTTTTTTGTTGTTTTATTTAGTATTTTTTTTAGGTTTCGATGGTTTAAGACTTCAGTCGCTAAAGTTCAATCTTTAGGGGATTCAAAGTTTTAAACTTTCGAGATTATAATATAGAGCACATCAAAACAGATGAAATACTGCACTTAAAATGGCAATGTACATAATATCAACTATATGTTGATTCATCACTGGGACAAAGCAGAAATTCCCAAAGAATCCAAGAGCAGAATAAGTTATTTCTTACATTTATTTCATTGAATTGCACTTCTTAACGCTTAGAATTGTGCTACACACCTAATCTACTACATTTTGCACTGTTATAAAGCTTTTGTTTTTACTGTTTCACTGCATTTGTGTACTGTTTTTTACTGTTTTAATTGTATTTTTCATTGCTAGATAGAGTTTCATTACTATAATTGCATTTGTACTGAATTACTTAACAGTAAACTACTTTTTCATACTGAGAGTTGTATTTTCTGTTTGAGAGTGCTCTATTTATGCTTTTCTGTGCATTTTTTTGTGAGGTTTCTGTTTTCTAGTCAGGCAGCATAGTCTGGATAGAGGTCTGCTATTATCCATACCTGGTTGTTTTGTTTGTTGAGTTTCCTGTGTTTCTGGCACCCATCTTCTGCTGACAGAGAACACAGAGCTAATCGGAGGAGGGGCACTGACCACAACTCTGATCTGTGATACATAACAATAAGTATCCTGTTTTTTCTTGCTTATTTTTACTAGTTATTACTTATTCTAGATATTTATAGCACTTTTTGTCTGCTGCATACTTTGTACTGTATTTTATTGCTAAAAAGTAATCTGCACGGTTGTACTAACATTGTCTGCCTTACAGGGCCTGATAAATAAGGTTTTTACTGTCAGACTGTTTGTAAATTTTTTTAGAAAGAAAATAATCTTTTCTAGTTAGTTTCATTGTATGTAAGGTATTAACTGGAAATTTTCTCCATTTGTTAAACATCTGTTTGTTCTGATTTCCTACCAATGTAACTGATTTGTTTGCAGTTAAAATTGTTCTCTAGAGTCTCCATGCTCCTTTATCTGCTTAAAACTTTCATTTAGTGGCTCACTGCTGTTTTTCTGCTATGATAAACATTTCTGTAGTGTCTGCCTAAAATAGTGTAGCTAGTAGCTGTAATAGTTTCCCACCATCCCTCCCCTATTGGTGTCTTGTTTTTATACTTGGTGACTTTGCAGTTGCCCGCCCCAACTGTAAATTTGATCTGGGAGACTCCTCCCAGTCTATTGTCATTAGCTCATTCTACGCAATACAGAGAGTACATTTGAGAAAGCCAACCCATGTGGGTTCTTAACCTTGTCCCTCCATTCTCCCTTTCACTTTGCTAAAAAAAAAAAACTTTGCTAGAATCTCCTTGTGTTCTGACTGAGTGTGCTACTCAGCTGATAAGTATATTTTTGGCACTTTTTAACTGTTCAGAGATGAATAAAACAATAATTGAATTTAGTTCAGAATACAGTTTGAATAAACTGCATTTATTTAACCTGTATTTGCTTTAATATTGGTACACACTCAACTGTGCTAGCTTGCACTGCATTTGAATTGTTTTTAGTGCTGTTTTAGCTGCTTTTCTATTAAAAAAAATTATAAGCTTTTTTCCTGAAACTAGTCTAGTCCAGATACAGATTTGCTGTATCCAGGACTGTTTGTAAGCTTTGGCGCCCCCCAAGCCTTTCTGTGTTGGAGGGAAGCCTTCTAGCTTATCAGTGGGAGTGGTAAGCACTAGGTAACCTATCAACCACAAGAGGAGTGGTTTCATGGCCCAGAAACTGTAGTTTATTGGCCTTTTGGGCAGTTTATTTTCCATCTCTTTCAAATTTCTGGTTTAAAAGCATGCACTTGTGCTTGTTTCCTGCCTTTCCTGTAACTAGTCTAGACCAGATACAGATTTGTTGTATCCAGAACTATTTGTAAGCTTCTGAGCCCCCAAGCCTTTCTGTGTTGGAGGGAAGTTTTCTAGCTTATCAGTGGGAGTGGTAAGCACTATGTAGCCTATCTACCACAAGAGGAGTGGTTTCTGGCCCAGAAATTGTAATTTATTGGCCTTTTCGGCAGTTTTACCATCTGTTTTAACTTTCTGGTTTAAAAGCCTGATTTGCACTTGTTTCTCACCTTTCCTGTAACTAGTCTAGTCCAGATACAGATTTTCAGTATACAGGACTGTTTGTAAGCTTCTGAGCAGTGCCAAAGTCTCCTCTTCAATTTTTCCCTTAGATCTGCCAATTCTCTCCTCTCCTGCACTTTTAGTAGCTTATTAGTCTAGCACTTTACCAGACATCTTGTAGCAATTATTGTAGCACACAAAAGTGCTACCAGCACTAAACATTCTATAAAGAAACTGCTCCAGTACTTATTATTAATGCCCAACCCTCCAGGCATGTCTAAAGGTCAGTTCCCTGTGCTTTCTACTATTAACCTGGTGAACTTCCTGGTGAACTTGGGCATCGTGAGGCAATGTAGCAACTGCCTCATGTACACTGGTAACCCTTCTGCTCTTACCTCCCAACACTCAGACTTGCAAGAGATGCACTTATCTATCCAAACTGGAAGCCACGCACTCTCCAGCCAAGAATGGAAAAGCTGGTCAAGAGAAGGTCAACACTTGTACCACATCACATGGAACACATAGCCCTTCAGAACACACACCAGCACTGCCTTCACATAAAAACACAAACCACACACACACCTTGGAGGCGCTCAATAAACATCTACCCAAACAGCAGAGACCTCCAAGGCAGAAACTCACTCTACCACCACAACACAACACTAATCATGAGACACAAAACTCTCCTAAACAGTGTGCCACTCAACCAAGGCCCCTAAGGGAAAACAGCATGCCCAACACACTAGTCACAGGTGATTCGATAGTGAGGCACACTGATGTCCCACTAACTAGGTTGAATAAGAAGAAAGTAACAATTTTTCCCTTAGATCTGCCAATTCTCTCCTCTCCTGCACTTTTAGTAGCTTATTAGTCTAGCACTTTACCAGACATCTTGTAGCAATTATTGTAGCACACAAAAGTGCTACCAGCACTAAACATTCTATAAAGAAACTGCTCCAGTACTTATTATTAATGCCCAACCCTCCAGGCATGTCTAAAGGTCAGTTCCCTGTGCTTTCTCCTATTAACCTGGTGAACTTCCTGGTGAACTTGGGCATCGTGAGGCAATGTAGCAACTGCCTCATGTACACTGGTAACCCTTCTGCTCTTACCTCCCAACACTCAGACTTGCAAGAGATGCACTTATCTATCCAAACTGGAAGCCACGCACTCTCCAGCCAAGAATGGAAAAGCTGGTCAAGAGAAGGTCAACACTTGTACCACATCACATGGAACACATAGCCCTTCAGAACACACACCAGCACTGCCTTCACATAAAAACACAAACCACACACACACCTTCGCGGAGGCGCTCAATAAACATCTACCCAAACAGCAGAGACCTCCAAGGCAGAAACTCACTCTACCACCACAACACAACACTAATCATGAGACACAAAACTCTCCTAAACAGTGTGCCACTCAACCAAGGCCCCTAAGGGAAAACAGCATGCCCAACACACTAGTCACAGGTGATTCGATAGTGAGGCACACTGATGTCCCACTAACTAGGTTGAATAAGAAGAAAGTAACAATTTTTCCCTTAGATCTGCCAATTCTCTCCTCTCCTGCACTTTTAGTAGCTTATTAGTCTAGCACTTTACCAGACATCTTGTAGCAATTATTGTAGCACACAAAAGTGCTACCAGCACTAAACATTCTATAAAGAAACTGCTCCAGTACTTATTATTAATGCCCAACCCTCCAGGCATGTCTAAAGGTCAGTTCCCTGTGCTTTCTCCTATTAACCTGGTGAACTTCCTGGTGAACTTGGGCATCGTGAGGCAATGTAGCAACTGCCTCATGTACACTGGTAACCCTTCTGCTCTTACCTCCCAACACTCAGACTTGCAAGAGATGCACTTATCTATCCAAACTGGAAGCCACGCACTCTCCAGCCAAGAATGGAAAAGCTGGTCAAGAGAAGGTCAACACTTGTACCACATCACATGGAACACATAGCCCTTCAGAACACACACCAGCACTGCCTTCACATAAAAACACAAACCACACACACACCTTCGCGGAGGCTCTCAATAAACATCTACCCAAACAGCAGAGACCTCCAAGGCAGAAACTCACTCTACCACCACAACACAACACTAATCATGAGACACAAAACTCTCCTAAACAGTGTGCCACTCAACCAAAGCCCCTAAGGGAAAACAGCATGCCCAACACACTAGTCACAGGTGATTCGATAGTGAGGCACACTGATGTCCCACTAACTAGGTTGAATAAGAAGAAAGTAACAGCCGGCTGCCTGTCAGGTGCTAGGATCCACCACAGAATGCATGCATTCAGGTCCCTCAACAACAGGTACAAATATGACTCTGTCATTGTACATGTGGGTGTGAATGACCAGAGACATACCTCCCTGGACTACATGAAGAGAGACATGGAGGAGCTCTCAAATTATGTAGCCCAGGCGGGTATGAACCTAGCCCTGAGCAGCATCCTACCATCACCCAGAATGATACCACAGTACAAGCAAAAAATGACTGATTTCAAGAATTGGATAAGTTTCTGGTGTCATTCTAAGGGGGATCTAGTATCTGTCTGCCTCGGGTGACATGATTGACAGACCTGGATGCTTTGCCAGAGATGGCCTGCATCTGTCACACCTGGGCTTCTGGATACTGGACAAGGCTCTTGCCACCCCCTATAGTGCCTTTTTTAGGCAGTGTTCCAAAGACCAAATTACCACCATAACAGCTACAAACAAATGCAATCTGAGGGTCATGCTGCTCAATGCTAGAAGTCTAAATCTCAAAATGCACATGCTCAAAGCACTCCTTAAAATAGAGAGCATCAACATTTATGCTGTAACAGAGACCTGGTTCAAGGCAGCAGAAAGCACCCCTGCACTACCTGGCTATAACTCATTCCACACCTTTCGACCCCAGAACTTGGACCAAAGCTCCAAAGGCGGTGCTGTTTCCATATTTATAAAGGATGCACACACCTCCAGACTGGTAGCCCAATATAACACATCAGAGATACTTCAGGTGCAGCTAACATTGGGTAAGACAGTGATTCAGGTCGAGCGATTCAGGTCATATCCTGCTATAGGTCCCCAACCATCCAAGACTCTCACTCCATGTTCCTAAGCACCCTGGACAATATTAGGGTCCAACCTAACACTCTCCTAGTGGGCAACTTTAACTACCTCTCCATTAACTGGGAAAACTACTCATGTACCAATACACTTGCCCAACGTTTCCTGGAATTCATTACTTCCAATGCCCTGGACCAGCTTGTTCTTACCCCCACTAGAGGTAGTAACATCCTTAACCTGGTCATTACTAACATGGGCGACCATTCCTCTACACATATAGTCAACTCCTCCCTGGATAGATCCGACCACAAACTAATCACCTTAGAAATCCACATCCCTCCCACCACACCACCCCTGCAAAGGTAACCACCATGAAAAACTTCTCCAAAGCTAACTTTGGGCATCTAAAAACAGAGGTGGCTAACTTCACGGCACCCATGTAAATGGAGAATAGTTGCATGACTGCTGAATCATACACCAAGGCATTGTTTGAACACGTACACAAATGCATGTATCTCGCCATACCCAATAGAGCCAAGATGCGCTCTTCCAAAAAAAAGGAAGGCAATCTGGTGGTCCCCTGCCATAAACAAACTCTACAACAGAAGGATGAAACTGATGCAGAATAAGGTGAAGTCCCAAGACTGGAAAAACTCCCTTATCAGCTACAACAAAAAGTTGAGATCTCTCATCAAATCCTCTAAAGCTAGCTATGAAAACAGAATTGCAGCAGATAGTAAAGACAACCACAAGGCCTTCTACAGTTATATAAAGAATCTCCACGTCAATACCCAGATTTGCTCTGAGCACAATGGTACCTCCTATACTGAGCCAACAGACATTGACAATATACTGGCTGACAGGTTCAGAGCCAACTTTACCCCCCCCCCCCCCAAGGACCAATCACAATACCAGTAGACTGCCAGGCACCCAGTATTACTGCTGCACAGGTTAAAACAGCACTGTCCAAGGCCAAGAATACAGCTTCTATGGGACCTGACAATATCACTGGCTGTGTTCTACATGAACTACATGAACTAGCATCTCACCTGTGTGCCCTGTTCAATCACAACCTCACCTCAGGTTTTGTCCCTATTGAATATCACACTGCTACAGTCATCCCTCTCCACAAAGGAAGAGTGACTACAGACCCTGGGAACTATCGCCCTATTAGCCTGACCAGTCTGATATGCAAAGCTATGACAGCATCATCATGGACCTAATAAACAAGGATATAGGGAATCTCCAAACACTGGATCCCACACAGTTTGGTTTTGTGCAGAGTAGATCATGCCTGCTCAACCTGGTTGACTTCTTTTGAGTCAGTCACCAGAACTGTGGATGAAGGCTATGTGGTTCATACAGCCTACCTTGATCTGGCTAAGGCCTTTGATACCATTTCCCACTCAGGAATCATAGAAAAACTTACTAAGCTAGGCATCAACCCCTATATTACTAGATGGGTTGCAAACTGGCTCACTGATAGAACCCACAGTGTGAAAGTAGCTGACTCCAAGTCAGACTGCCAACCATTCACGAGTGCCGTCTCACAGGGTTTGATCCTGGGTCCTCTCCTGTTTAGTATCTACTTCTCTGAAGTCCAGGCCAACATGAAGAGACTCTGCCTGACAAAGTTTGCAGACAATTGCAAATTGGGAGCTATTATTAACTCCCCAAGTGATGTTGACAACCTACAGAAAGGCCTCAATGAGACCAACAACTGGTGTCAGAACCATGGCCATAAGCTCCATGCCAAAAAATGTGTCATCCCCTTTGGGAAAAAACAGATTCCCATGAATTACCACATCAATGTTAGTCCACTGAAGACAGAAGGCATTACAAGAGATCTGGGAACACAGGCTGACAGAAACCTCTCTTTTGACCACCACACTTCCACTGTGGTCAGAAAGTCCTTCTATGTGGCACACCTCAATACTAAGGATTTTGCATCCAGGAAGAAAGAGATCTTGGGGCCTCTGTTATTTTTGGGATATACTTTTCTGAGATACAGGCCAAAACCAGTGGGCTATGGCTGACCAAGTTTGCAGATGATTGCAAGTTGGGAGCTGTCATCAATCCCCCTAGTGATGTGGACATCCTCCAAGTGGGTCTCACCCAAACAAATGACTGGTGCCAGAAACATGGCCTCAAGCTGAATACAAAAAATGCATCATCATCCCCTTTGGGGAAAAAGATGTTTCCACAAATTGTCACATTAATAACGTTCTAAGCACACAGTCAGTTGTGAGGGATTTGGGCACTCAGATTGATAGCAGCCTGACTTTTGACCACTATATTGATTCCATTCTACGGAAAGCTTTCTACATGGCCCCCCTCATAAGTGAGGGTATCTCATCCATGGACAAGGAGATCATAACATCCTGTATTCTTCCCTTATAAGGCTCATTATTGAGTACAATGCCCCATTCGGCATGTACCTCACAAAGCACATGCAGCAGCTGGAGAGACCACAGAAGTTCCTCACCAGGAGATTCCAGGGCCTTAATAATCTACCATACACAGATGGGCTAAAAGCCCTATGTCTTTACTCTGTTTCATACAGACTCCTCAGAGGTGACCTCTGTCTGGCATACAAGGTGATCTCGGACCCTGCCTTGATGGGACTGCTGTATATCCGCAAGCCAAGCTCCACTCAAGTAACCCACACACGTGGCCTCAACCTGGTCTGTGACATCAATAGGACTTGCTCGTGGTACAGATTTGTGTCCCAGAGACTCCCCCATCTATGGAATAAACTCCCTCTCCATGTCAAGCAGAGTACCTCTGTACCATTTTTAAGCTCAATCTAGATAACTGAATGGGAAATAGAAAATACATCCCTGGGATTCCACCCATGTCCCTGCTGGACAGGGGCATTAGGTGCTGATTTGTCCATGCATGGGCTAAACTCTTGGCTAGACTTATAAGGTCCTAAGGGCCAATAGCCTAGTAACTTCCTATGATCCTATTCTCTGTCTCATATCACCTACTTAGAGGCGATCTCTGCTTGACTTAAAGCCATGTCTGACCCAGCTGTGTTAGAAATGCTATAGCTAAAGAAATCCCAATCCCTCCGCACCACATGCTCCAGAGACCTCAGTCTTATTACCACAATCAGCAGAACATGCTGGAGGGACAGGTTCATAACCCAGAGACTGCCCATGCTATGGAATACACTTCCCATACATGTCAAACAGAGCACCTCACTGGCCCTCTTCAAGAGAAATCTTGATGAGTGGATGGGAAAATTCACCCCGGGGATCACTCCAGCGGCTCTACTTTACAGAGGCACTGGGAACTAAGGTCGGGTGGCATAATGACAGGGTAATCCTATGGGCTAGGCTTGTAAAGGCTCCAGAGTTATTAGCCTAGTACACACCTGTGAACCTATGAACCTATATACAGAAGACAGATGAAAGCATTCTTCACTAATGCAAGGGTTAAATACATTCTTCTTAAAATTCAGGCATGTGATAGATGTGTCAGACTCTCTTACCAGGTATGACATGCACTTTTGCTTTCTAACTTAAACTCATTAATTCATGGTGTCCTTCTCTAAAATCTGATGTTTCTCCTGAGGTCCCAGCTGAAAACAGACTGCTCAACTAGACAATGAGTGCTCGCCATCAAAATGAATGAATAAAAACTTCGATACATTGAAATCTGAAGAGCACATCTTTTTACCTTATATTTTGGGCTATAATCAACACATCTTCAAACTCATATTACAGTGAATAATTCAGAGTAACTATGACTAAGCAGTTCAAAGCACTTTAAGTAGCAAAGCTTGTCATAACATTTAACAGCAGTGAGTATGTGCACACAGAAGCTCAAACATGGTGCAGTTCAGAGACCCAAGCTGTGCCAAAATGGAAGAGACAGAACATGGTTTAGAAATCCTTATGCAAATGAGGAAAATTGAGATACAAATGAGAAGTATATGAAAGATCTGCAACCTCCTCATTTAAATTTGTCTCTCTTCTTGCCTTTTGTAATTCCGTCACTTTTTGATATGTATCTACATCTTGTGCAGATAAATTATAAAAAACAATCCCTTGTCTTTTCTATCTACTTGATTTAGCTGCAAGCCTGTATCCCTATCCCTGGCTATGTGGTTGCCTGAGTCGTGTTGAATCCCAGTGCCTTGTGTTCTGATTCCTGGACTGGTCCAGGAGAAGAATGTATAGGCAAAAATAACTCACCTAAACTTTGCTGAACAGGAGTTACTGGATAGTTTAGAATGAACAAAGTTGTAATAAGAGCTTTGGTGATTTTGTATGACCCACAAATTGAAACTTGGAGAACATTTGACCTTTGTGTATCTGTGGGTACCAAGGTATATGTAGCCATCAGTAAACTTGCCACAGGGACTTTTGAGAGACAGACTGGTTACGAATTAGCTATCTCACTGGCTCCTGTCTCAAGGACACTGCAGAAGTGCTTCAATATACGTTTGGCACATGTGGATGAGCATACATATTTCGCAGTGTCACAACAGGACTGAGGCAGTACCATGCATACATTCTACAGAATGGCACGTTTTCTTGGAGCACTCACTTTCTTGGAGCACTTGGAGAGATAGATCACACCCATGTTGCTATAACAGTCCTATCTGGACCACAGGTGGAGAGGTACAAAAGCAGCACTGTCTACAATTCTAGAAAATGCCAGGTAGTGTGTGATGCATGGAGGTGCATCATGAAAATGCCCTCCCAGCATTCCAGCAGTCCTCATGACTCTCAGATTTTGCACACAAGCCCACTTGTACTACCTCTTTCTGGATAGCTGGATTCCTCATGGTCAGCTCTTTGGGAAATGAAAACTATTACAATGCTGTTACCCATAGTTATTTCTCTATCTGTATAGAGGCATTGGTTGTACTGAGTAGTACCCTACTTTTTTGTTGTCCCCTCCCTGTTTTGTTTTCCAGGTGACACAAGCTACCCACACCAGTCATAACATGCAGAAAGTTGCTGAGAGGCTCTTTAATACCACCTTTTCCCAAAAATAGTCACGGAATGTGTGTTTTGGTAGTTAAGAGCACATTTCCATTAGCTGGATTAGTCAGGGTAGCCCCTTAGTATGGCCCTGCTACAAAAGACAGAATGTTCACGACCTGCTGCATTCTGCATAACACGATCATGCATAGCTCGCGTGCACCACTGCCACACCCATTGACTGATAGAGGCAGTAAAGTTCCTTCTATCATTGGTCCTACCAATGACGACACTGATGGTGGCCAGCTGACAACAGCAGCATAGCAACCCTACTGCCAGTCTTGTGATTAGACCATGGCTGAACAGGAGTAATGGTGGCATTTAGATCACAATTAGTGGCCATAACATTCACAACATGGCAGCATAAAGATACTAAGATAATACTTTCTGAAGGAGGTGTTACTTATGGTCTGTGCTGAGTGATGCATACCAGACTTACACTGCACCTCTGACATTTCTCTTTATATCATGTTTAAATTATGTGATCAGATGGGGTTAGCCATCATTTATACAATGTTTAGTGGTCAGGGGCACAAGTGCTTATTTTACTGTCAGACTTTGCATGAACTGTAAAGTAACAGGTGTTATGTAATACGTTTGGGGCTATACTCTCAGTACTAGACTATGCTACTGAAGTTGTATTTACTTGTTAAAGGTAAAGTATTTTGTTTTCCATCATAAGATGTGACATTGCTGCAGCTGTTTACCTTTGTCTCCATTTCTTTCACGATCACAATGTCATGTGTACTGTTTGTTCCGTGAAGCACATATGATGGAATGTCATGTACACCTGTGTGCAGAGTGACTTCCCGAAGAAAAGATGTTGAACATTTCAGTTACTTTTGTTCTTAAAAGATGGTGTTGGCAATGCTTTCAGAGATCACAAACAAGTGCTATCATGTGAGCTTAATGAAGAGTTATTCCAATGATGGAGCCTGTTGGCTGCAGGGGGAACTTCTTGATACAGAGTTTACATTGTTTTGGGACTTAAAGCTTCACAGAAAACTTCTACTACATAATGCTGAAGTCTCGTGAGGCCCAGCTGCCTTCTTGGGGGAATCCATGTGAAAACCTGCAGCACTTTCTTCCGATACATGTGGTGGTCTCTAGCCCACTCATCCACCATGCATACAGACATTTCCTCATCCATGACTACCTGTGACTCTATTATGTATGCATGTTTGAACAGTCTTCACTAATGGAGCAATGCAGCTGACATGGATGCCATTTGTGCAACCATACTGAGCATAAGAAGCATCTTGCAATTGTCACTGGCCGCCATCACTCGCCATTACTTTTGAATTTCCTCATGCATACCTTGGAGCACTCTAAGCATCTTTACCTGACTCTCACTTTCTGTTACTCAGACATACATAAATGATGCAGTGTAATAGCCTGGGCCCAAACCATGCAGCAGTACATATGCTGCTTTGCAGAGAAGGCCTCGTGTGTCTTCAGAGATGAGAGCTATCTTCACCTGGAATGGTGTACAGGTGCAACAGTGAATACTGCAACTACAGAAAAGGATTATCTTTTCATCAAGGGCTTCAGGCTATGCACAAAAAAAAACAAACAAAAAAAAAAAACGTGTTGCTGTATATGGTGACCCCCCCCCCTCCTCCGTCCAATTGTAATTTAATTTCCTCATTATGCTGAGTGTATGAGCCTGTATCGCAGACTGTGAAGTTGTCCACCTATTGTTGGGTAGGGAGCCCTGGAAGTACATTTTATGACCGTTTGTCACTGGTCTGTGGCTCTGTCATGACAATTGGGGTAATATCATCATTGTTAACAGCCATCCTGCTGTCTGCAGCAGAGCATGCAGTTGTTTCTACTGGTGACCCTGTTAAGAAATATGCAATGAGGTGGTTAATGTGACCTATGACAGGTATATAACTTTTGACTAAGAGAATGATATCCATAGTTACTAAGCACTATTTTCAGATGTGGTGAAATATGTGATGATGATGGCATACCTGATATGGAAATATATGCCAGTTATATGTACATAGATATCATGGCAAGTACACCGAATGTGACATTAGCAATACCAGCAAAACAATGGTCTTCTGCATTGCCTGCATGTGGATGTTGGAGGTTTCTGAAAGGACAGACATCCATTCCTGCATGGTCATTCTCTGCACTGAAATCATCATCACTTATAGAGTATGTAGTCCTCATAAGGTGTTAAAAGGTTGAACAGTAAAAGGTCCACCACCAGTGTTACAAGAGGCAATTCTCCTTACACATCCCAACATGTCATTAGCTCTTTTCTTGCACTTTGTCTAAGTGCAGTTCCTTCCCCCTATAGCACAGAACTTAATTCTGTGCCTTAGTTTGCTCTACCTGCTGTGGCACACCTTTTCCAAGCAGACATTTTTCACATATCCTAAGTATGTCCATGTGGATATGGATTTCCTTTGGATTGAAGTTGTATCTTATTTGCCTTATTCCTTGATGCTGTAACATCTTTTCCCTAAAATATACAATTTTGGAATTAATTACACAATCAATTCTGTGCCACAACATTGAACGATCAGCAAAAGAAAAACAAGCATTACTTCTGTACATAACACATTTGCTAACTTTCGCTGTAATGAATTTTTTCTTTCCCTTCCTATTGTTATATGATGGTCAACTGTGTTACGTACAGGAATGTGCAGAGTGAAATGTACACCTATGAACCACTGCCAGAAAGGTAGGTGAAACTGAATGAGAAGTAATTTTGCAGTTTTTTATTCCTTCAGTAAGGCAGCCTGCACTTTGGTCATGAGCATCTCTATTGCAGATATCACAGTCTGCAGTAAGCAACTTTGAGACATACTAGGGTAATAAACACTGCAATGAATAGTAATTTTGCAAGATTTCCCACCTTACCAGCAGATTAGAGACTAATCCTGAAGATGTCGTTACTCCACCTTTCTGGAGACACTGGAAACATGAAGGTCCTACCAAACACCCTGATATTGGGCGATTTCAATTACCCTACCATTCACTGGCAAAACTACTTGAGTATAAATTCCCAGGGCTTCCTGAAATTCA